>NW_006788892.1:389942-441519 GCF_000442215.2 Lipotes vexillifer
ACACACACACACACACACACACACACACACACACACACACACACACACACACATGCATGCACACGGGTACAAACATAAGTTTCTATGTTCTGTTTTCCAGACTATTTTTAACACACTTAATAAGTCAAATTGACCCTTATTTGTCTCTGTGCCACTCCTTAGCCACTAAATAGTAGGGGGGCCTCACTTGACTGATGTCTCCTCAACCCCAGAAATGAAGTGTGAACTTAGAAGCCTTGGGTGAAGGGGAGCGAGAAATTGACTTGAGAACTGCCAAACAGTTTTAAAAACCCAGATAAATGATCTCTTTACTTCTCTCCTCATCTGGTATTTTGTCAGTTCTGGGTATTGTTTATCCATGAGATTCATGTGTATACTTTTATCTGTTAACTGCACAAGGAACTCTTACAAATTTCTTAAAATAATACATAGATGTTTTCCATGAAAATGAAACAATAGAAAATTTTGTGAAACAGAGTAAGATCATCCAGCTTCTTTAATTTCACATTATAAACATACAACACTATAAATATATAATGCAATTCTATGTTTAGTTTGCATCTTTGTGAATCTTTTTCTATTCTTATAAAAAATACATAATACAATACTGATTTTATTGATGGCCACAATCATTGGCCTACTTGTATCCATGCCCTTTGCTCTGACTACAGACTCGCCTTGTAACTTGTTTTGGCCAACATGATACAGTAGAGAGACATTGTGTAGTTCTGAGCACAGATCTTCAGAAGCATTGTGCACTTTAACCTCTTGGACACCTGAACCTCCATGTGAATAAGCCTGGCCTAGTTTACTAGAGAATAAGAGACATCACATACAAGAAAGCCCAGTTTTCTCAGCCAAGGTCATGCTAGACCAGCTTTTTATTTTTTTAATTGGAGTATAGTTGTTTTACAATGTTGTGTTAGTTTTTACTGTACAGTGAAGTAGAGCTCCCTGTGCTATACAGCAGGTTCTTACACATTAGTGTATGTATGTCAATCCCAATCTCCCAATTAATCTCCCCCAACTTTCCCCCCTTGGTGTCCATACGTTTGTTCTCTACATCTGTGCCTCTGTTTCTGCCTTGCAAACTGGTTCGTCTGTAACATTTTTCAATATTCCACATATATGCATTAATATATAATATTTGTTTTTCTCTTTCTGACTTACTTCACTCTGTATTTATACTTTAGAAATCCAGATGCTTTCCAAAAATATAGGAGGTCCCAACAATGTCAGTATAGATGCTTACCCTACATGCAGGTGATCTCAGACACATGAATAATTACAAAGACAAGAGCCACTCAGTGAACTGGTCAACTTGTGAACAATAGTAAACGTTTATTGTTTTAAGCCACTGCAGTTTGGGGTAGTTTGTTACTCAGCAATAGATAACTGACAAACACATATTTACCTATAACTTCTTTCCCATATTATCAATAATTTGCTTTTTAAAAAATTGACAATGTATGACAAACCTCTAAAAAAGTCAACACATTAAGAACTATCTCATTTTTGATGACTATACAGTATTATAGTGTTGATAGATTATAATTTTAAAATATTTTGTCAAATTATGCACACTTAAAGCAACTAATCCAGTAGTACAACAAAGTGTTTAATAAAAAACATATTCTCCAGTATCTCTCCCAATCTTCAATCCCATATCCTACATGTCACTTCCCTAAATGATTTCTATTTTTATTTTCTAGTGGTAATCTTCAGAATTCTCAATAACTTGCCTATTTTATCCCTCTATTTTCTTATATATCAAATACAAACAATGTCATTGATTACCTTGAAAAATGAGATGCTGTTCATTTACACTGCCTCATTTACATCCTATTCTACCTAATATTTGATATCACAATTTTTAAATATTAAATAATATATTTAGCCCTCATTTCCTCTTCCATCAGTGTTGCTCAGTAGCTTACTTTTCTTCTATGTAAATTGAAGATTTTTTCCCTCATACAATCTCCTCTGTCTTTTCTCACCTCCAATTACACCAATATTTTTAACCTATATTTTTATTTTACATTGTCAACTTATTAAGATTTTAATTCACTTGTGTATCCACAACCAAGCCTTCTGTACTTTGTCTGTTATAATAACTAAATGTTAAAGAACCAATGAAGAACATTTATATTATTTTTGGCTATGTACATATTGCAATCTGTCTGGAAAAGTGATATGTTGAGACTATACTTCCTTCTCTTTGGGCCCAATCTCCCAAATAATTTTATCCCAAAGAATACTTCTAGTCTCAAGATCTACTAACTCACAAGATCTACTAACTCACAATTACCTGGTCTCCTATACTTGATCTTCACTCCTGTAATTCTATTTAAGGCCAAGCTATCACTTTCTTCATTCTATTCACTCACTCTCACCTACTCAAAGACATTGTTTAACAATAGTCACATTACTCTCTTACATCATTGATTTTCCCACTTACTCATATCAACACTATAACCGTAAAAGTACATTATAATACTCCATATTAAAAAACCCTCCCTGATCCCACTTCCCCATAACTCCTCAAAATCATTGTCTATCCTTGCTGTCTCCAAATGTTTTTTATTCTGTCTTGAAGCAGCTCCAATCACCCTTTTGTCTCTAGCCCCCTACCAAAATGACTTTTGTTAATGTAACCAGTGACTTCCACATTGTCAAATTAAATATTTAATCCCCAATAGCCTTTTTGACCTATAGAAGCATTTCACAGTGATATTTTCACCTCTTCCTGAAACCCTTCATTCATTTGCCTTCTAAATAACAACCCTGCGTTGATTCTCCTGCTACTTCAGCTGGCTGCTTCTTCTAGTAACGCTTGCCAGTTAATTCATATCTTTGGTCTCTGGTCTGTTTTTCCTCACTTATTTAGCAACCTCATCCAGGATCTTGGTTTTCAATACTGTTTATATATAAGAAGGCACCCAACATTTTAACATTCAGCCTATGCCTGTTCCCTGAATACCATATTCATATAGCCAATGGGCATCTATTTGAATGTCTGGTAGATATCTCAATCTTGACATTTCAATCCCCACCTCCCATCTACCTCCTCTGAGAGTGTTTTCCATTTTATTCTTACAGTTATTCAAGCCAATTTCATTGTTCCAGTTATTCAGAGTGGAACACGTAATTCTTTTTTTCTTTTTCAAAACTTTATCCAATCTGTTGGCTTTACTTTCAAAACATGAATTTTGCTCATGACTGTCACTTCTACTCTTATCTATTCTTACTATTTCACCTTCCAAACAAACAGTATAAACAATTTGTCAAGTTCATGAAAATACTCTGTTAGATTTTCTATGGGATTCTGTTGAGTTTATAGATTAATTTGGGTAGAAAATTGAAATTCTTATATTTATTTATCTTATCGATGATGGTGATCTATCCCTCATTCTAGTCAATCTTCTTTTACATCACTCAATGTTTTTAAAAAGTATTTTTCCACATATACTTTACAACTATTTGTTTAGAATTTTCTATAAGTATGTTATATTTGTTGCTTTTGCAAAGAGAGGCTTTAACAAAGCAAAAAGTACTTCCTAATTGGTTGTCTTTTGAATATAAGAATGCTATTAAATGTTGTATATTGACTCAATTCTTTCAAATGTGGGGACTATATTATCAATTCTAAGAAATTTTCAATAAATAATGTCATATTTTTCAGGAATAGTGATGGTTTTGTTTCTTGGCTTCCAAAAATTTTTACTTTTGGTTTTATTGTGTTGGAAGTCTAGTGTAAAACTGAATATTTTAAAAAAATATATTATTTTATCTAAAGATAATACTTCAATATTTCTGTACAAGAAAGCTATAGATTTTCTCATGTTAAGTGTTATTCCTCTGTTCCTTTTTTCCTGATAGGCTTTTATTAGATACATGCTCTTAGATTAAGGGATTGCTTTTCTCTCTTTTTTTTTTTTTTAAATTTAAAAAAAAATTTTTTTTATTATGAACAAATTCTGAATACTATTGAATGCTTTCTAAACTCTTAAAATATCACAATTTTCCCTTTAATCTCTTATTTTGAGGAACGCTATCATAACTATTTTTATTATCAAACTATGCGTTCCCAGAATAAATACTAGCTGGTTAAAAAATATTAGTAATGTTTCATATATGGCTAGAATTGTTTTGCTAACATGTTATTTAGAATGTTTACATCAGTGTTCCTGAAAAATCATCCTGTATTTTTCTAACTTTGCTTCTACTTCTGTAGTTTCATATCAGCTTTGTACTAGATCTATAAAAGAATTGGAGTTTACTTCTCTTTTCATTTTATGGAAGCATTTATGTAAAATTGAGTTTATCAATTTCTTAAACGTTTTGTAAGATATTTGTCTACAGTCACTTGAGTCTGTTAATTATTTTTGCAGTAGATATGACAAAAATAATTAATTTAATGTTTATTTATTCATTTGTCTTTTCATTTCTTTATATATTAATCTTGTTAATTCACTTTTTCTAGAATTCCATCTGTTATGTATTGTATTCTCATGTTTTTTTAAATTTATGTTTATCTCTATTTATTGTACTTTTTTATCTCTAATATTGTCTTTGTGCTAATTCTATTTTTTCATACTCAATCTTGCTGAACGTCTGCTATCTGACCATTCTTTTTTAAAGGACAAGGTTTTTTTCTTAAGTGATCTGTTCAATTTTTTGTTTTGTTACCATCTCATAATTTTTTTCTTTTTAATATTTATTATTTGTTCTCTTCTATTTTCTAAGTGGTTCAGTATTTTTCTGACTTCTCAAGTTGAATGCTTAGTTTATACTTTTTTCCTTTCTTCTTTTTATATGTGTTTATGTATATTTCATAATTTATGTTTGTATATGTATATACTATCTGTGTGTGTTTTTATTTCCAACTATGTGGAAATGTGTGGCAGTCTTTATGTTATTAGGTTTCTAATATTATCATGCAGTAGTCAGAGAATGAAATCTCTTCCTGTATATTTTTGAAACTTTGTGATGTGTCTCATGTCTCCACATGGAAAAATGAAGTCCAAAAACCTAAACATCATGAATCTTTGTAGTGTTAGTTAACCTTACAATTCAAACTTCAGTTAAATTGAAGTTTGAATTACAATTCAAACCCATACAATTTCAGTTTCTCCTTGCTTTGGAAATGTAAGAAAGTACAGTGGTTAATAATTCAGATTCCAGAACAAGCCAGATTGCCTTCAAATCCTGGTACAGCCACCTACTAACTGTGTGACTTTGGGCACATCACTTAAGCTCTATTTTCTTTTGTTTCCTTACCTGTAAAATGGGAATATTGATAGTGATTACTTTATAGGGCTGTTATGAGGGTTAAAGTAGCTACTTATATACTCAAAATCCCTTATAACAATCAAAATCCTTAAAATAATCCTGACATACAATAATAAATATTACCTATTGTGGTTGTTTTTGACATCTAGAGAATCCTTTTATTTTTTTAATGCAGTTCATCATGTACTAAAATATTTATTCAGCATTCTGTGTGTATGTAACAGAAGTGGTACATCTCCTTACTTAGTAGCTCAGATGACCATGTGTCAAAATTCTTCTACCAAGATTCACCCTTCCAGAAATTTTAACATTCTCCTCTTCCATTGCTGACACTCCCCACTCTCTTTGTTGTTCTTTATCTAATAATATTTGTCTTTCCATACAAACATACTCAGTTACACAATCTTGAATCAAAAGCCCAATTTATTTTAGACAATAACCAAATGTTTGCTAAATAATAAAATTTTCCTGAAGCTTGTAAATTTGAAGAAATGTGGAAAGAAAATAATCAACAAGAAAGCAAATTAACTTATAGATGGGAAGAAAGATACATAGGTGTAATTTGCTAAAATCATTACTTACTGAAGTAAAACATGAACTCAAGCTATGATGTTGGTTAAATAATATATTAGGAAACTTCTTCTGCACAATTCTAGGCCTGGGGTTTGATGAGTGTATAAAGGAGGAGCTGACCAATTTACAGCTCTTGTCTCCAGATGGGCACCATCTCCTTTCACCCTGTTGCTGAGGGCAAGTCATGACCAGTTCCCCTTACTCAATGAAGTGCAGATATTATATGCAATAAAACTAGAAAATCCAGTTTTCTTCTTCCACTTCATTTCCATACATCCACCATTTTAACTGAAATTCTATTCTCTATTAGAAGACCCCCGAAAAGACAGTTCATTTTTTTTCATTTTCACTGAAAGACAAAAGGTTAAACATGTGTTCTCTACTGGTAAAAGTGCTTCTTGAAGTTGAAACAGTTGAACTTCCTGTGATTTTCTGAAGAAGAGAAAAAGAACAGAAGGTTAAGATAGTAATCCTTGGAAGCCTTCAATCCAACCCTTACTGTGATTCTTCTTTGATTTTCTTCCATATGCTTTTGTCATTTCCCTTGGCTTCTATCTGTGACCTTTGTAGTCTATTCATCAAAAAGTACTCAGAGTGATCTTTGTAAAATCTAAGTTAGATTATATTATTTCTCTGTTCAAAAGTTCTTGAAGGGTTTCCTATCTCACTTAGGATAAAAGATTTTAAAACATTTACCATGTGATCATCAAGGCCCATGTGATCAAGCTTCTCACCATTTTTCTGAATTTTACTCTGACATTTTTCCCAATCTTATTCTCTAGTCAGCTGCTTCCTTGCAGTACTTTAAAAGTCTTAAGCACACATCTGCCTCAGGGCATCTGTACTTCCTATTTCTGGTGTTGGGATGCATTTCCCACTAAAGCCATAATGCTCACTCCCTTACTCTATCCATTCTTTGTTCTGATTTCAAATCATTTAATTACTTCAAAGCAGCATTTATTGAGTAATCTATTTATAACAGTATGGTATTTATCTTTTTTTTTTTTTTTTTTTTTTTTGTGGTATGCACCCAGCCGCTCCGCGACATGTGGGATCTTCCCGGACCGGGGCATGAACCCCTGCCCCCTGCATCGGCAGGCAGACTCTCAACCACTGCACCACTGGGGAAGCCCAGTATCCATCTTTTTGTGTCTCTTTAGCCCTTTTAATTTTTTTCTTATTAGCTCTTACCACTCTCTAACATATATTAACTTGCTTGTGTATTTAGAGTCTGTCTGCACTCACTAGAGCATGAGCTTTCTGAGAGCAAGGACTCCATTTATTTTGTTCACTGGTACATTCCAAGCATCTAGAACAGAACTTGGAACATAGTAAGTGCTTGATAAATATTAGTCAAATGAATAATTCAATCCCCAAATATTGTTCTATTGGACTAATTAGGCAGTAAAAGCTATTCTGCTGAAGTATCTATGCATTTATGTAGCCAGGGTGTCAGAAAACAGGGGTAGAAGATGGTGGGTAAATATTTCAAGAATTGAAATAAAATTTACTATAAAATATAATCTTAATTATGTTTCTGAGAGGGAGATTAATAATATGCTTATAGTATGGTGTGATATAAAGCTGTTATGAGTGAGTAAATAATTGTTGGGTCTAAACTCAATAAACCCATTCTAAAATAATTTGACCAAAAATGTTTTGTTTAAGTGTTAATATGGGTGATTGAAGGGGTTTCTGAGCAGTAATTAAGAATCTGAGGGGCTTCCCTGGTGACGCAGTGGTTGAGAGTCCACCTGCTGATGAAGAGGACACAGGTTCATGCCCCGGTCCGGGAAGATCCCACATGCTGCGGAGCGGCTGGGCCCTGTGAGCCATGGCCACAGAGCCTGTGCGTCCGGAGCCTGTGCTCTGCACCGGGAGAGGCCACAACAGTGAGAGGCCCATGTACCGCAAAAAAAAAAAAAAAAAAAAAAAGAATCTGAGAACTGACTCAGAATGTTCTGTGATCTACACTGTGAGAACAGTCAGAGAACCAGAGTCTTCATTGACACAAACTTTGCCAGGGTGCATTTTATACTGTATGGTAATGGTAGCTCAGTATCAGTAATATGACATCTGCACTCAGAGGACCACAGTTCTGCTTTCTCTACAGTCACCTCTTTTTTCTGTTTTTTTTTTTTTTAAATCTGAGGCAATATTTGGTAACTAATAATGTGTGTGTGTGTGTGTGTGTGTGTGTGTGTGTGTGTGTGTCAGAGAGAGAGAGAGATAAAGAAAGAGGGAGAGAGAGACATGAATATAAGTAATAATGGAAGCATGAGTACATGTCTAAGTTAATAATTGTTACCCTGTGTCCTTCACTGTTTATTACTTTCTGTCTTGATTTGGCTTACATTCTTGGCTGATTGATTTATTGATTGATGATTGTAGAGATGGAGGGGTGGATCCAGATGCATATAAATAAAGTAAAAATTAGCAACTAATCAACAAACTACATCAACAAGGAATAACAATTTACTAATTTGACCACTAAAGCAACAGGCTGTCATTGGTCATTGGACCTCACTACTAATATCACTGTCCCACTTATTTTGCCTGCCAACAAAAACTCTTGATACTTACTATTTTCAATTGCCAGGAAAGAGGTAGAAATATCTTGTCATGGAGAGTCGTTCAATGGTGGGCATCTGGGCTTTAACACTTGGTTTTTCAAATGATTTTTGTACCTAAAAACAAAAAGAGGTTCTGGCTGATATGTACCTCTTATGCATTCTCAAAAAATGTTTTGCACAATGAGCCAAAAAATTCTTCGAATGAAGGGTGCTCCTAGGATTGATGGAACCAAGCCCTTGGACATTCTAATTCCCTGTCACTGCTACCCTACCTCTTAGAAATGACACCTAATGTCAGAATATGCTCTTTATCTCAAAATACACACCTCATGCCTAATTCAAGTCTTTTCAAACTGCATTTTTTTTTCTAGTTTCCACTTCTGATCTACAGATCTGATGATTAATTATCCCTTGGTGTTCGTTCATGAGAAGTGGACCTCAGAGATCCTCTATCTTCAAACTCTAACAAGGTTAACTCCTCAATTCAATAAGGTTAAAATCCCAGGATTTTGTCCTTAAAGGCTGAATGATGAGCAATATTCACATTCGCCATCAAGATGAGCTCTGAAGTCTTTTTCCGTAGACTGATCAATGAGATCCTACTTACCTAGATCCACTATTTCTAATCTTTTCTGAGGAATTCCTTTGAAAGTATAATGTCTAAATCCTATTCATCCAATAGGACTTAACGTCCTAACTTCCTAGTCACAGAGACTGTGACTCAGGTTACAATGCAATCTTCTCCAATTTACTAAAGGTGTATCCTTCTTTTCCCATAGGAGTGCTACTGCTCTTTGTGGTTTTAGTTTAAAAATAACCACACTTTCCCATGTTCTTAATACCAATACTTTTCTCCCTAAAAAAGGAGGGACATTTATTCACTCATTCATACATTTATTTATTCAGTGAATATTAATTCCTCCCTTCCAGCTTGTTGAGTGTTGAACAAATCCCTACCTTCATGAGCTTGCATGCAAATGAGTAAATACAGATAATAAACAAACAAAATATATACTGGGTGGGTGGTAGTAAGAGCTATTGGAGGAAAATAAATTAGGAAGGAAGGGGTAAATAAGGAATATCCTGAGTTGGGGAAGAAGTATCAAGTCTTCCCTTCTGGGCCACTCTATTCAAAGAATTTTTCTCCTACATTCTCTTTCATGTGCCCTAGGACTTTCTCTTTTGGATCCTATCACACACTTTTTATTGTTGTTGGACTACTTATTCAGTACCCATCTCTCTCACAAGAATGTTAGTTCTAGGTAGCCTTATGTCACATATATCTCATTTACCCCTGTGTCATTAAGATATAACCCATTACCAAGTAGACCACCCAATGTATATTTATCTAATAAATGAAGCAGTGAAAATTTGTCCAAAATACTTTCCATTCTTTGAATTTTAAGAACTTATAGCCCATAACACACAAGCTCACATGTTATAATATTTTGTTCTATTTTGATCTTTTGCTGTGGTGCATTAACATAGTCTTTTTGTAAATCAGATTTTAAACACATGGATTACAGAAACCAGTACCACTCTACTTTTGTTTGCCTGACAAAAATCTGTCATTGTCACTTGAAAGGCAAATAATAGTAAAGTCTTCCTGAACAAATACATGATTAGAAAAGGAGAGAGGCGCTTACCTTCCTAAATACTTCCTCTAGATGACAGCACCAAGAATATTTTTGGAAGCATGTGATGAGTTGAGTAATGAAGAGAGAACCTTTTTTGATGTCTCTCCAGGCCACATTATCTATGATGATAAGGAGTGGTAAGCCTTGGGTTGTGACCTTCACCATTTTTTTTTTTTTTTACATTTTTTGTCTTTTAAAACATAGCTTGGGAATTATCTTGACATGTTTAGGGGAAGAACTTACAACATTTCATTACCTCATTTTCCATAAAGAAGTTGAACTAAAGAAGCAGCTCATCAAAACTGCAGGTCATTGCATAATGATTACCTTGTATTTTGGGGATTGACTTTCTACTATGTGACTTATGCTTATTCATTTGGCTTTTAAAGGAGGCTTGAGAGATAATTGTAATTACCCCATTTTACAGAGGAAAAATAGTTCAGAAGGATTAAAGAATTTCCTCATGTTCACACAGGTGATTGTTTA
Organism: Lipotes vexillifer; assembly: GCF_000442215.2. NCBI lineage: Eukaryota > Metazoa > Chordata > Mammalia > Artiodactyla > Lipotidae > Lipotes > Lipotes vexillifer. The sequence continues at coordinate 400,504 of NW_006788892.1, forward strand.
CAGATTATATACCATGATGTCTTTCACAATATAGTGAACAAAATAAATAAAAAGATCTAATGAAACTTTTGGAGGGAAGGAAATGTTTTTGGTATAGATAGTGGTAATAATTTCACAGGTATATACTTATCTCCAAACTCATTAAACTGTATACATTAAATATGTGCAGCTTTTTGTATGTTAATTATACCTCCATAAAGTGGTAAAAGTACTTAAAAATATGTAAATTAGAAACCCTCAGCTATAAGGCTTCTCAATATGATTACCTAAAGTTCAAGGACTAGATACTGTTCCCCTAATAGTAGGCCTAATAAGTCCCATTGTATCATTTTCTTCTTCCTTTGAAAGGGCATCCACCTTCTTGCTGGGATACTCTAAATAGTACCAGATGGGAAATATGGAGAAAATGGCTTGGAGTTGATAATTTTTAAGAAATGGCCGTCAGTCCCTAGATCCATAAAAACTCTACTCAAAATGTTAAATGGATTTAATAGAAAACTGAATCAATCATATGTTTTTAACTAGTGTGATGGTAAAGGAATTTTCTTGTATTAGGTTGTTTTAATGGTTACTATACCTTTGCCTGTAAAGTGCAACATATAATAAAAGTCAATTTTTAAAAGTGAAGAATAAATAAAATATATTGACAGCATTCAAAATTTTCATCAAATAATTGCTGTCCAGAGCTTATCTTGTTTTTTTAGAATCATTCAGAGGTAGCCTCAGACCCACAAATCCATTTCTGCAATTAAAAGACACATACGTGGGGTTGAGGAGCAGAAAGCAATGAAGTCCTTCTCCACATGGGTCTTGTAAATGGCATCCTCCTCCAGGTTCTCAGGTGACTGTGAAGAGCTGTCTGCCAAGGCTGCTGGAGAGTCACTGACCCACAATTCCCCATGATTTGCTGTAGAGACATCAATTTCCTACACACTGGGTGTCTCCCTCAGTATGACTATTACAATTGCTCACCTCATTCTTTTACAATGTTTATTCTAACCAGTTTCACACACACATGTGCACACATACATACACACATACAGGTGTATCTCCACCCCACATACAACAGTTTGGCTTTTTCTTGTGTTGTGGAGCAACATGCCAATTAATAGTGACAGCATTTTAGAACTGGAAGAACCCACTTGCTGAGAATAACAAAGAAGTTAAAGCCTTATCTGCATAATTTCAGAGCATAGTTATCATTTTATAGCTAAATTATTTTGACTTTTCATCTTCAAACACTGTTCCAAAAAGCTAAAAGGGAACTGGGAGTCGGGAAAAAAAAGCAAAGAAAAATGTCACTGCAATCCCAGTTTCCCTCATCTCCTTATTCATTTCCCTTTCAATAATATATGAAAAAAAAAAAAAAAAAGATACTGCTATCACATAATAGCCTGACTTTCAAATGAAATTATTCTCAAGCCAGAGAATGTCAAAATGTCTGTAAAACATTTACAAGTAAAGTTGTCATTTAAATGATTTCATTCCAAGGTTCGAATATTTTTGTTTAACTTTGATTTGAGAATTCTGGTGATCTCCTTCATCACTTACCTTGAATCAAATTGAACAGAAATTTCTCAGCTAACAAAACAGAGGCTCATGTTACCAGCCCCCTAATTGGAATTTCCTAATAATTCAATTTAGTTTATTTTCACTGGGTGGGGTTTAAGATTGTTTCCCCTAGAAACAAAACATACTACAATCCTCTGCAAACACCTTTATAACTTTTGGATTTTTCATCTCAGAACTTACCACCTCTGCAGGCCTGGACAATGATGACCTTAGGTTTGTCCTTTAAACTGAGGCAATTGCGGTTGTTGAATATCCGGAAGATGGTGTCATAAGGTAGCACATCTGGTTTTTCATCACTATGCATAGTCCCACAGATCCCATCCAGGATGCCATGAGACATGAACACCAAGAATGTGCTGTCTGAAGATTTGTGCTCTTCACAGGCAGCAAATCTGCACAGCACTGATTCCATATCCTGAAAAAGACTGCAAAGTGTTACTTTAACAGGATAAGCATTAAAATTAAACTGACCTCCTATTTATTATGATCAGTATAAGAAACATCTGTAATGTTCCAATCATGGTGGCTTTACATAGTGGTTGCTTGATGATAGTTTTTTTTTTTTATTTCTATAATGGATCAATAGGTTCAACTTTTTGTTCCTTCTGACATTATATAACCTGTCCTCTTAATACATTTTACATTTGCTTATTGTTGCTATATACTTTCATTTGCATCTCTGTATTTTCTCTCATTACTTAATAAAAACCTTGAATAATAAATATATCATACCACTTCCCTTCTAAGTCACTCCCCACCATACTTAGAATAAAATAAAACTTTTTGACATAAGTATACTTCTCCCTTCTGACATTCTTCCTCCTCCTCTAGGCTCTAGTCACACTGGTTTTTCTGTACTTTTCAAGTGCCAGTTTCATATTAGGTTCAGACTTTTCACTTGTAGTCATGCCTGCTTGGAATATATTTCATTCACATCTTTCCAGAGCTATCTTGTCTCTGCTAGTCATGTGTCAGATCCCATATTACCTCCTCAAAATATCTTTCTTGGCCATCTCATCAAACATTATTACTCATCACTCACCAATTTGTTCTTATGTTTCTTTTTCCTTTTCATTTCCTTTTCACTTCTTTTCAATCTTAGAGACACACAGATACATCAAATCTCTGAAATGTTCTGTTTTGCTTATAGTTTGATTACCCCCCACCAAGTGAACCTAGATCAGTGTGAGCTGGGAACCTTCTGTCTCATTTACAGACCCATCCCCAATGCCAAAATAGCCCCTGGAACAGTCAGGATTCAGAATTTATATGGTGACCACACTCCTGCTAACATTCATTACTCCAGAATTTTCTGGGAAATATAGGGGCTGAATCTCAACCATCCCACTTCAGAATTAAGAATTGTGTGGGTACATATGCCAATCACTTTTTGTACAGTTTTATGGAACTGAGGATATTTGAAGATCTAAAGAGACATAGATTTCACCTGTCTTAATATTTTTATTTTATAACACACATTCACACACTTAGATACACACACACACACACACAAATGAGACCTATGGTTGTTAAAGTTATTTGCTAAATATTATAAAGTTCACTTGTTAGCAGGAAGATATGTGTTTGGGGTGGGTGAGGGGCCCTTACCCTGGCTGTGAGTTTCTCTTCCACATTCACACTGTAGCCAAGGCCCTCAAGCAGCCCCTTCATTCCCATGATGTCATGGGCAGCCCCATTCCTGAGAGGGAGATAATCAAACTCTGTATTGCATATGATGAGAGCCAGACGAGTGCGGACCTTTATCTCCTTTATTGGATAGATCTGCAGGAAATTGATATGCAGTGAGTTTGATTTACCTAAATCTCTCTTAAACCCTCATACAACAGTCACTGTTGCTTTTAAGGGTTTGCATAGATGTCTTCTCTCCTATCCTGTACCAGAAGACACTGTCTTCTCTCTTTTAGTAATGGATTGAATTGACAATAGAAAGAAGTACAAGTTGGAAGGGAATTATTTTTCAAAAGCCCAGACAATGGTCCAGATTATATTTGTGATGGTTACTCGAGAATCTTCAGGAGACTAGAACAATTCCTACCATCTCCTTCTCCTCTTTCTTCTCCACCTTGTCAAATCTTTCTTAACAATCAAGGTTCAGATCAAATTTTGTAAAAACCAGGAGATATTTGCCATTGACTCCAGCTAAAAAATAAATATATCAAAGATCCTTTGCCTTGGGTAACATTTTTCTGGTACTATTTTTTTTTTTTTTTTTTTTTTTTTTTGCGGTACGCGGGTCTCTCCCTGTTGTGGTCTCTCCCGTTGCGGAGCACAGGCTCCGGACGCGCAGGCTCAGCAGCCATGGCTCACGGGCCCAGCCACTCCACGACATGTGGGATCTTCCCGGACCGGGGCACGAACCCGTATCCCCTACATCGGCAGGCGGACTCTCAACAACTCTGCCACCAGGGAAGCCCATTCTGGTACTATTTTAATTTATAATGTTTTGCAGGTGTTAATAATTTTTAACTGGAATGCAAACAATTACTACTCAGCCATGTTATCTTATATTTTGATTTTATGACTACAGCTAAAATTCTAATAAATCCCAAATATATAAGACAACAAATAAATGAAAAAAGTGAGAGACTTGTATTTTATCATAGGGTTGAAAAAGAATTAGAATCTGTGTGAAGCCATGTGATTTCCTCCTGCTCAAAGCATCTATGAAAAAGGAATCCACTGTCCCACTCTGCCACTCTGTAACTAATGCTTTAAGAAATTGTGTAATTAGTGAAAGCAATTGTTTTTCTCTCTTCCTCTCTTTCACGTACAGAGCACAGTACCTCTTCAGCCCTTTCTTTACACAGTTTAAGAAATTCTTCATGAGGGCAAAGTTTGAGGGTATCTGTAGTTTCTGCTGACTCATCTGGTCCAGTCACGATTTCCTCAGGAGCTGCAGAATACATTGCATAATATAAATTGTGATATCTGACGCTGTGACCCAGTAATCACCTAAGAAAACTGACAGAAAAGGGTTATCCTGGGAAAAAGATTTTTAACATGTTGGGTTATAGTTGTATCTAACCTGTGTGTGAGAAGACAGATGTATTATGACTGGGAAAGAAGGGAGAAATCCTTGATAGTAAAAACAGATCCACTCAAAAATGCAATAATAGATTTTGATATTATGAAGAAGACACCTTAATGATTTAGGGTCAAACTTAGCCTTCCCTTACTCATGAAAACAGTTTGATTTTTCCAGTGGTTTTCCTCTAGGGTATTACTCATCTGTGTGGGCTTTCTACTGTCTCTGAACAAGAGTACATTTAGTAAATATTTATCAGAGTGCTATCTACTAGAAATAGAATTAAGTCACACTCACATTGAGTCACTTTTTTTTTTTTTTTGAGAGTATGCAGCACTTATTACAAAGCCTGTAGATACAAATATTCCAGGGCAGGAGGAGGATACAGCCACAGCACCTCAGACACAGGACAAGGTACAAACACAGACAAACCTGTTGGGGAACACCTGACCCCAAACACATAGGTTGTGATAGAGTCTTGACTCCTCCCTTCATCCTGATCTGATCTATGCACATTGGAGGAAAAACTGGTGGGTGGGGGTCTGTTGGCATCTTTCCCTCAGGGGGTGGACCACTTGACTTCTTGGGGATGGAGCTGAGGTCAGATCTCACAGGTTCTGCCTTCCTGTGCTTTTAGATGCCTGTTGCTCTTTCCTGACTTGGCCTCAGCTGCAGGTGGGGAGGGTGCTGCAATTTAAAAATTTCTAATGTCCACATTGAATAAAAAGAGACAGAGTCAATTAATTTAATAATATATTTTGTTTAACATAATATATCCAAAATAGTATCATTTTAACCTGTTACTAGCCACAATTTATGCACTTAAAAGCCACATGTGCCCAGTAGCTATCATATTGGGTAATATGACATCCCAAGTCCACTCCTAATTCACACAACAAACACAGACACATACACACTCAAATACTTAATAGAATCCTAAATCCTGTACCAACCAGGTATTATTTTTTCAGAAACCTCAGCGTGAATTCTTAACCTTTCCAGAGGAGATAGGCTTCAATGATTCACCAAGTTGTGAAATCAGCTATTTAAAGGAGAAATGCTATGCATTAATCATAGTATCGCATCCAGTGTCTAAGGGACAAATTTTTTGTCAGAGATTCTACATTACTCTGAATGTCCTTGCCTCCAAAGTGCTGAATAACCAGCCTTAAATTTTCAACCCATGTTTTAAAATGTGAGGAAATAACTTCTCCTTGTTGGAAATGAGAAATGTAATATTTTCTGAATCTGTTTGGCCTCATTTGACTAAGATTGTGCAAGAGACTGGGAAAGTCCAGAGCCCTCCCTTGGAGAAGGAAGGAAGAGATTCCTCATAAACAAAAATCAGAAGAAATTTATCAAGACCTAACATAACAAGGTTTTTGTCTATGAAAGGAATAAACCTTTATGTTCATTTACATGAATGAACCAAGAGAGTCTCTTATTTTATTTTAATTAGAAAGGAAATATTATCTTCTGTAAATTTTTCAGTTTTTAAACTTTATAATTTTTTCCATTTCATTTATTTGTTTCATTAGTTTTTAAATAATATTTAAAAAGTATGCTAAAAATGTAAGCTCTGGAGATGCAGCAAATGGTATGTCTTTAAGTCTACCAAACTGTCTTAACATTTATTTTGTAGGTAAAGTACTGACACATACTCTCCTACTTCAGAAGATTTTGCCAATGTGAAGATGTCCAGGGTCTTGGGATAGTCCCTGGTCAGAGGGTATGTTTTGTCATTGAAAGTCTCCTGTTTCCAGGTCATTTACAGGTTTGGTGTACTCTTGAATTTAATAAATGTCATCTCCTAATGACCATTATATGTCTATATATAGATACAATATTTACAGATAAAACTGAAAATTAAACTATCTTATGTCTAATAGTAAAATTATCATGAAACTGAATCATTTCATTACAATGTAATATAGTGTAGCCTGCTGTTCAAAAGGAGTATCCATGGGCCTGACAACACAGCAAAAAGAAATAAGAAAATTAACAGATTAGATAAAAACTTTACTATCTGAGTTTTATCTGTTACCTAATGAAATGCTCAAGAAACCCTTAAACTGAAACAAAACTAAAGATACTGATATTAGATAAGACAAGTCCTTCTCCCTTGGCAAGTACGAATTTGAGTAATTATCTCTCTGACTGAATAACAGTGCTTGGCACATAGTATGTACATATACTGCTAAAGAATTGAAACAAATAGCTTAGATTCTTCCTATCCCCCACTCCATTTCCTCCGTATCTCATTAAGAACCCTCTGAATTATATCCATGCCCAAAAGGCCTGGCTAGGGCTTTTACATATTCTAATAGCCCCACTCACCAAGCTTCCTTTTCTCCTGGGCCAGTATACTCTAGGTGTCCTGAGATTCCTCTGGAGGTTCCATGTACAGTAGAACTCAGGGGGCTACTGGATATTTCATGAAATGGTCTATACCTGTCTCCTGCCTGCCACAGACTCTGCTGATGGCATAGGTTATTTCAGTTTAAGGTTCATTCTAGTTCCTGGGGTTGCTAAAATAATTTTGAAGTTCTCCTTATTTCAATTCCGATTCCCATTTGTTGAATTATCTCTGATCATGTTTTTATTTATTTTATTTTATTTTATTCTATTCTATTCTATTCTATTTTCTATTCTACTCTATTCTATTCCTTTATGGCTTATTTTAGGATATTGGATATAGTTCCCTGCTATACAGTAGGACCTTGTTGTTTATCCATTATATATGTAATAGTTTGCATCTGCTAACCCTAAACTCCCAATCTATCCCTTCCCCACACCCCTCCTCCTTGGCAACCACAAGTCTGTTCTCTTATTTTGTTTTTAAATCCAAATTGTTTTTATCCCATCCCAGGTTTAAGAGAAAGTAATAAACCTGCATAAGGACCAACTTAAATGTTAATGATAACATAGCCTAGGCCACAATCTTGGACATCTATTAGACTAGCATGTACTTCCTGCTGGTGGGAGTGTCCCTTCTCCATAGAGAAGGGATTATTGAAAAAGCTTATTTGCTATAGTGAGGTCTCTACAGTTATGTTGCATGTTGTTTATTATTGCTTATTATTATTGATAAACTCTAGTATTCAGGCTGGAATTTTAGGTTAAACTCTATACCAAATTGAGTCCATTACTGGTGAACTTGGATCTGAGGATATTTAGACTCTAGTAATATTCATAATTCATTTAAAGTGAAGTTTTGAAAGATGTTAATACATTGGACAGTTTATATTGAATAAGTATTCTCCTGATCATATTTTGTAACTCACAGAAATGAATAAGCACAGTAAACATTTAAATATTATAAGCTAAAAATAATTCTGATAACTAATATTTATTACATGCATGTTCTTCATTTGCCTATTCATCCTATATTCATTACATGCCTGCTATGTCTCTGGCACTCTGTTAAGAGCTATTATTCATTGGTGAAGAAAACATTTGTGATCTGGATTAAGAAACTCAGTGGATTATAGTCCTGTCTAATGAGATAGACAGGGGATAGAAGTGTAATAGATTTGATGTGGAGATAAAGTGTTTCATTTTATATATCTTAGCTTTGTGAAGCCAGTGGAAAATTCAAGTGGAAATGTTGAATATGCAGCTAGAGCTAAGTATATCTGGAGTTCAGAGGAGAGTTCCAGATGGGAGCTAAAATATTAGGAATTGTCAGTCTGTGCCTGCCATTATGTTCCTAGCTTTACAAAGCCTGTGATGAAGTGACTGAAATTGTCCCCATTTCACAGATGCTCATACTGATGCCTAGGGAGGTTAAGAAACTTGAATGAAGTTACATAGTGTCCAAAGTGACAGAAACCTGAGCTCAAATCCAGGTATCCCTTACTACAAAGTCTCTGCAATTAGCTATCTCTATGATCAACCTAAACACAAGGACTCAACTTCTAAGCTAATTGGAAATTAGATGCCCTGCCACAAATGACAAGGTGGCCTCTAAAAGGACAATGATAGGTTTAGTGAAAACTATACTTTAGTAATAGGAGGATGGGGAACTTAGAGGACAGTGGAGCAGCCTTGGAGCTCAGTAGATCTGAAAAATTTAAGATATCCCTTGAAAAGAATTTCAGTCTTACCTTTAATACTGGTGGAATTTTTGTCTATGTTTAGGAAGGTTTGAACAAAGATTTGACCTGCCTCATGGCGTTTCTGTCTCATACAGTCCACCAAGACCCGTGCCTTGTCTTCAAGTTTGGCATTATAAATTTTTTTCTTCTCCTCTTCCTCCAATTTCAGGACATTTTTTCCCACCAAGTCATCCAAAACTCCAGTAATGAGTTCTTTGCCCACAGATTCCAAAATCTTAAGTGGGTTTTTGTTGCGTGTGTCTTCTGTCAGAAATACAAAGCTTCCTTTTACTTGATCTTGTCTCAATAAAAAATTCAGAATTGAAAATAATCTGATGACTGATCTTTCAATATGGTAGATCAATATGACACCAGGTTAATATATTACTGTCTGGGATAATTAGAATTTTTGTGGGTGATTAAGGAAGTCAAATTAATAAGTATTTTATTGTAATATCACAGGTATTATTTGAATGGATAGTGAATGGGAAGGCAGGGTATCTCATCAATACTTAATTAAATCTACAAAGATAGTTATAAAGTTCATCTAGATATAAAGATAGTCTTGACACAAAATGACATATTCTAAAAAAAAATGCACCAAGACATTGAACAAGAACTTTGCCCCAGAAGCACCAGCTTCATTGTTCATGTTATCTTGAAGTATTCTTTCAATAAATGTTTATTGGGCAAATATTATGAGAAAGAAACATGGATATTACAAAGCATGAATAAAAAGTTACCCAATATCAGTTCATTTAATAACAGCTAACATCTATTATGCATTTAGGATTTAAAAAGAAATACATTTAAAGCAATATACAATATTTTTATTATTTACAAGTCTCTGTACTAAATACTTTATAAATATTAATATGATGGACCCTCATAATAATCCAATGAGATGGTTAATATTTTCCCTATTTTACAGATCATTTAAATAAAATGCCCAGATCACACAAATTAAGATTCAAATTCTGTTCTTACACCATATTTTATAAAGTTAAACATAGCACAGCTTCAGTAATAATAGTTGATATTCATTGAGGCCCCATTGGTCTCAAGTGCTTCATATGAATCTTATAAGTTAAAGTTAATAAAAATTCCATGTAACATGTATATTAATATTTCTATTTTATAGTAAAGGAAACAGACACAGAAAAGTTAGTTAAATATTTGACCCAAATTGTGTGAATAGTACACCATGTTTAGTAAGAGGGTAGGAAGGGATTCAAACTCAGGGGTTCAGAATCGAGTCCCCACTCAAATCATCAAACTACTTTACATGGTACTTGGTAAAGAGTTACTTAAGAGAATAGAAAGTGATTCAGGGACTCAGAAAAGACTGGGTAAATTTCTGCAGATGAGATCACAAAATGCTTCTTCTTAGAAAAGGTGGCAGAAACACTGGTCTTACACTAGAGTATACACATGTCAGAACAGAAAGATTGAAGAATTATGAACAACATGCAGGTTAATCTATGAAATGTTTACTCTGACTGAATTCTGGGTTTCTATTTTATTTATTTCTGCCTTCAACAGGTTGAGTGTTGACTGAATAAGTGGTACTGGGAGAAATATGGTAAACAATAAAACCAAAGAATGTTTACTTTACATCCTCTTATTATCTACACATTCTCATGTCTTCAGTTATTAGCTTTAAATAATAAATAAATTATCCCTGAATTTATAGATTCAGCCCAAAGGTGGATCCCCAAATTGAGGCTCATATATTCATCCCTTCTCTCTATCCCACAGACTCATTACACTAAACTTTTAAAAGCTGAACTTCTCATTTTTCATCACCTACTTCATTCCCTATATGTACTAGTTAATGGTATCTTACATTCAAGTGCACCAAATCAGTAAAAGCTGGTGATACTGAACCTCTTTTGCTTTCTTTATATCTTATTTTCCATCTCACTTCAAACTGTATTGATTTTATCTGCTAAATATTTGCAGAATCTGACTATTTCTCCCTTTCTAACTGTTTGATACTCTAGTTCAGGCCAACATCCTTTCTTGTTTAATTACTCTAAGAGTCTGATAAATCTACTCTTGTCCCCTTCTAATCTGTTCTTCTCAATGAAGCAAAGTCAGTGTTCTAAAAATCTAGACATAACCATGAAATGTCTCAGCTTAATCTAATCTAGGTCTTCTCATTCAGCCTCATCTTCTGCTACTTTACATTTTTTCAGGTTCTACAAAGCCTTTACTTAGGGATCCTTATGTGTACAGTTTCTCACACCCAACATTCCTTTCTATTTCTCAACTGCTTCCTGTTTATCTTGAGGTCTCAGATGACATGGCATTTTCTTTAGGAAATTCTCCGTGATGCTTAAGACTAGACTGAGTGTCAGAGCAATATGCTCCCAGAGAAACTTGTTTCTCCCTAAGCTAACATTTTTTTCCTTATAGTTGTTAATTAGTTAACAATGGCAACCGAACTCATTAGTTTATGTTTATTGAGTCACTTTACTTGTTTTGTCTACTGCTTTTCAGTTTATCATATCTATTATCTAATGATGTCCTGATTCCAATTCAATAACTAGTAAGGTCATCCTGCCTAGCTAAAGAGGCAGCCATGAGTGTGAATTTAATATACTACTCCCCAGTCAAATGCTGTATGAGCATCATGAAGAAGATAAGAAAACAGTCAGTCCTTACATTTTAGGAGCTTAAATTAAATGTGTGAGATGAGACAGAAACCTTGGAAAGAATTACACTACACGGAAAATAAGAAATAAAGAAACACAATAGCAAGAAAGTGTGAGTGGGGGGAATGCAAGTAAATGTTTGTTAATGAAGCTGAAATCATGCTTTAGAGACATTAATGGTAAAGTGAATAAATATATTTTGAAAGGTAGGAAAACCTGTCTGACAAGTTCAGACATTTTTTTAAAAGGCAATACAGAGCCATTGTATGTTCCTGAGTAAGAAAATTGCATTTGTAAATACCTAGAAGGTAAGAACTGAAAGATAAGGATCTGATCATCTTTCCTAACAATGCTAATCTGCAGACAAACCTAGTCCAGCTACAAAAGAATCATTTGTAGATCTTTAAAAGATTATAAACGTTTACAGTCTATCCATGGTTGAGTAATTCAGGGTTATGAAGGGGGAAATAATCTAAATTTGTTAATATCTACAGATTATTTAGATTTGTTGTAAGGTTTAGAAACCACTGATCTAGTTGAACCTCTTCCTTTTCAAATGAAGAAAATGAAGCCAAAGAAGTGACATATACACTAATATGTATAAAATGGATAACTAATAAGAGCCTGCTACATAAAAAAAAATAAATTAAATAAAATTCTAAATTCAAAAAGAAGTGATATGATATACCTGAATACTAGCTACATAAATAGCCAATGATTCCATCTCTTATGCTTTCCAGTTTCTGTGTGTAAGATATGTGACCTGAAAGCAGTATGCAGTATGGATAGGAGGGTTAAATCTTGGAGAGAGGGAGACCAGTTAAAAACTGTGATAGCAATCCAAGAAATACTGTTCTAGAGTAGTTAGCACCACAGCTAGAAAGGGAGGAAAATGTAGTTACTTTACAAAGACAAAGAGCATAATTCAATATAGGATATAGTAAGGGGGGGGTGGGAATTCAAAGACTCACTTATCTGATTACAGGGACAATTTTATGGAATCAAGAGGAAGCTGAGAAGATTTGAGTGCATTTAGGAATTTTCAGAGTTTTCTCACACATAAATAACTTACTCTATTTGTCTTTATCCACCCTTCACTTTGATTACCAGGAGCTGCAAAAAAGGAAATAACTTCTTCCTGGCTCTGAGGTAATCTGGACACCATACTCTCCTTCAGCGTCTCTGAGGCAGTGTCCCCCAGTTCAAGTTACACAGAGCTAATAAGGAGAATTTAGCTTGCACAGAATTGGCTCACTTCCCTTTTGTATATTTCTTCCTGTCACAAAGCAATTAATAAGTGTTTTCTAAGACCCAAGTTCCTGACCCTCAGCTAGGAAAGGACCCTTACTCACCAGCCATATGTAACAACCGTAGTCCCTTCCTGATGTCTTGAGAAGAGCACAGGTTTGAAAATGAAAGTTACTGGACACTTCCTCCATTCAGGGGGCGGGGACTCCTAATCATAGATTGGGAAACTGCTGCTCAGAACTTCTGCGTTCACTGTCAGGAAGTCCCCTGTAGTCAGCAAATGGATTTCCCAATCATTTGGGAAGAATTACTTCTTCCTTTTGGAAGAAAAAAAATGAATTGACAAAATATTTTCCAACCTATGTTGGAACCTCTGGGTTTTTTTTTCCCCTCCTTTTCTTTTTCTTTCTTCATTGCTCCACACCTCATTCTCTCTGTCCTTCTGCTTCTGATCTCTCAGTATTTCTCCTTTGCTCAGCTACAAGTGCAAATCATGAAGAAGTTAAAACTAACAGGTTCCCTTTCATTTCAGGATAAGGATTACCCAAATAACTTTAGTTTCCTGTTTTAACTGTGCTGATCATGGCGGTATTATCCTCTCTCCATCTCCCTATCATCTTACACTTTCATTGGAAATAAGTTCTGAAACCTTGTCTCCATTCCTTTCATGATTTTCTTTAACTGCCTAAGCTTCCCTTAACATTTAATTTTTACTGAGGGTGACTATTCACCTCCCCTTTTTGTTATATTCTGAACAAAGACTGACCACAGAAGCAGTCTCAGGCTGTAGTAGAATGATTGTGTGATAGTACAAAAGATATATATCCAGAAGAACTGTTAGTGAAAGGAAAAAAAAAAAAAAAAAAAATAAAAAATGAGGGTGACTATTCACCTCCCCTTTTTGTTATATTCTGAACAAAGACTGACCACAGAAGCAGTCTCAGGCTGTAGTAGAATGATTGTGTGATAGTACAAAAGATATATATCCAGAAGAACTGTTAGTGAAAGGAAAAAAAAAAAAAAAAAGACTATGAAATGCTCAACTTGAAAGTCTTGAAAAGGTCAGAAATTCTAGGTCCATCCATGTTGCTGCAAATCATACTAAGTGAAGTAAGTCAGACAAGAAAGAAATATCATATGGTATCACTTATATGTGAAATTGAAAAAAAAATGGTACAAATGAACTTATTTACAAAACAGAAATAGTCACAGAAGTAGTAAACAAACTTATGGTTACCAAAGGTGAAGGGGGGTGGGAGGGATAAATTAGGAGACTGAGATTAACATATACACACTATTATAGATAAAATAGATAACTAATAGGACCTACTGTATAGCACAGGGGACTCTAGTTAATATTCTGTAATAACCTATATGGGAAAAGAATCTAAAAAAGAGTGGATATATGTATATGTACACCTGATTCACTTTGCTGACACTAACACAACATCGTAAATCAACTATGCTCCAAAAAAAAAAAAATATATATATATATATATGCCAATAAAAAAAAAAATAGGTGTATTTTTGACAAGTCCAAAAAAAAAAAAAAGGACAGAAATTCACCTTCACTGTTAACGGGTTAGGATATTTGCAATTAAAAGAGTAGTTTTTCCAGTTCTTCCTAAGTCTAACCTTGCTAAGTGAAAACTTCACCCCAAACTCATTATCTGTGCAGCACACAGGGACATTGTTTTGCATGCAAGTCACCCTAGCATTTATTCATAGGGTGTCATGTACTGTCTGCTGATTGTTTTATGTTTGTTGACTGTCCCATCTTATCAATGAGACTGTAAACTACTATGTACCTAGAGTTGAATCAAATTACTTTGTATATTGAAGAATCCTTGTATCCCTGGGATAAATCTCACTTGATCATGGTGTATGATCCTTTTAATGTGTTGTTAGATTCTGTTTGCTAGTATTTTGTTGAGTACTTTTGCATCTATGTTCATCAGTGATATTGGTCTATAATTTTCTTTTTAGTGTGATATCTTTGTCTGGTTTTGGTATCAGGTTGATGGTGGCCTTGTAGAATGAGTTTGGGAGTATTCTTTCCGCTGCAATTTTTTGGAAGAGTTTGAGAAGGATGGGTATTAGCTCTTCTCCAAATGTTTGATAGAATTCACCTGTGAATCCATCTGGTCCTGGACTTTTGTTTCCTGGAAGGTTTTTAATTGCAGTTTCAATTTTATTACTTGTAATTAGTCTCTTTATATTTTCTGTTTCTTCCTGGTTCAGTCTCAGAAGGTTGTACCTTTCTAAGAATTTGTCCAATTCTTCTAGGTTGTCCATTTTATTGGCTTATGGTCTCTTGTAGTGATCTCTTATGATCCTTTGTATTTCTGCAGTGTCAGTTGTAATTTCTCCTCTTTCATTTCTAATTTTATTGATTTGAGCCTTCTCCTTTTTTTTTTTTTTCTTTTTTTCTTGATGAATCTGGCTAAAGGTTTATCAATTTTGTTTATCTTTTCAAAGAACCAGCTTTTAGTTTCATTGATATTTTATATTGTGTTCTTCGTATCTGTTTCATTTATTTCTGCTCTGATCTTTGATTTCTTTCCTTGTACTAACTTTGGATTTTGTTTGTTCTTATTCTTCTAGCTGCTTCAGGTATAAAGATATGTTGTTTAATTGTGATTTTTCTTGTTCTCTGAGGTAAGATTGTATTGCTATAAACTTCCCTGTTAGAAATGCTTTTGCCACATCCAATAGGTTTTGGGTGGGTGTGCTTTCATTTTCATTTGTCTCTAGGTATTTTTTGATTTGATTTCCTCTTTGATCTCTTCAATGATCCTTTGGTTGGTTACTAGCATATTGTTTACCCCCCTTGTGTTTAATTTCTTAAAGTTTTTTTCTTGTACTGGATTCCTAAGTTCCTTGTGTTTTGGTCATAAAGGATGCTTGATATGCTTTTAATTTTCTTAAATATACTGAGGCTCACTTTTCAGCCCAGCATGTGATCAGTCCTGGAGAATGTTCCATGTGCATTTCAGAAGAATGTGTATTCTGTTGCTTTTGGATGGAATGTCCTATAAATATCAGTTAAGCCCTATCTGCTTTACTGTGTCATTTAAAGTTTTTGTTTCCTTATTTATTTTCTGTCTGCATGATCTATCCATTGGTATAAGTCAGGTGTTAGAGACCCCCACTAGTATTGTGTTACTGTAGATTTCCCCTTTTATGGCACTTAGCATTTGCCTTATGTATTGAGGTGCTCCTATTTTGGGTGCATAAATATTTATAATTGTTATATCTTCTTCTTGGATTGATACTTTGATCATTATGTAGTGTCCTTCCTTGTCTCTTATAACAGTCTTTATTTTAAAGCCTAGTTTATCTGATATGAGTATTGCTACTCCAGGTTTATTTTGATTTCCCTTTGCATGGAAAATCTTTTTCCATCCCCTCAGTTTCAGTCGGTAGGTGTCTCTGGGTCCAAAATGGGATTCTTTCTATTTTTTATTTTTTTTTTGTGGTACGTGGGCCTCTCACTCTTGTGGCCTCTCCAGTTGTGGAGCACAGGCTCTGGGCATGCAGGGTCAGAGTCCATGGCTCATGGGCCCAGCTGCTCCATGACATGTGGGATCTTCCCAGACTCAGGCATGAACCCATGTCCTCTGAATCAGCAGGCAGACTCTCAACCACTGCACCACCAGGGAAGCCCCAAAGTGGGATTCTTGTACACAGTATATATATATATGGGTCTTATTTTGGTATCCATTCATCCAGTCTGTGCCTTTTGGTTGGAGCATTTAATCCATTTACATTTAAGGTATTATTGATATGTATGTTCCTATTATCATTTGTTTTTTCTTTGGGGTTTTTGTTTTTGTAGGTCTTTTTCTTCTTCTTCTCTTGTGTTTCCAGCCTAGAGAAATTTCTTTGGCATTCATTTTAAAGCTGGATTGGTGGTGCTGAATTTTCTTAGCTTTTGCTTGTCTGTAAAGCTTTTGATTTCTCTGTCAAATCTGAGCCTTGCTAGGTAGAGTATTCTTGGTTGTAGGTGTTTCTATTTCATCTCTTTAAGTATATCCTGACACTTCCTTCTGGACTGCAGAGTTTCTGCTGAAAAATCAGCTGATAACCTTATGGGGATTCCTTTATATGTTATTTTTTTGTTTTTCCCTTGCTACTTTAAATATTTTTTTTCTTTGAATTTTATTTTTGTTATTTTGATTAATGTGTGTCTCAGCATGTTTCTCCTTGGGTTTATCCTGCATGGGACTCTGCACTTCCTGAACTTGGGTGGCTATTTCCTTTCCCATATTAGGGAATTTTTCTACTATAATCTCTTTAAATATTTTCTCAGACTGTTTCTTTTTCTCTTCTTCTTCTGGGACCACTATAATTTGAATGTTGGTGCATTTAGTGTTGTTGTAGATGTCTCTGAGACTGTCCTTATTTCTTTCCATTCTTTTTTTTTCTTTATTCTGTGCCTTGGCAGTTATTTCCATTGTATATTCCAGCTCACTTATTCATTCTTCTGTCTCAAATCAATCAATGTGATACACCATATTGACAAATTAAAGAAGAAAAATCATACATACATCTTAATAGATGCAGAAAAAGCTTTTGACAGAATTCAAAACCCATAATAAAAACTCTCCAGAAAGTGGGCATAGAGGGAACCTACCTTAACATAATAAAGACCATATACAACAAACCCATAGCAAACATCATTCTCAATGGTGAAACACTGAAAGCATTTCCTCTAAAAATTCAAGGATGTCCTCTCTCACCACTCTTATTCAAGATAATTTTGGAAGTCCTAGCCATGGCACTCACAGAAGAAAAAGAAAAAGGAATTCAAATTGGAAAAGAAGTAAAACTGTCACTGTTTGCAGATGGCATGACATTATTCATAGAAAATCCTAAAGATGCCACCAGAAAACTACTAGAGCTAATGAATGAATTTGGAAAGGTTTCAGGATACAAAATTAATGCACAAAAATATCTTGCATACCTATACACTAACAATGAAAAATCAGAAAGAGAAGTTAAGGAAAAAATCTCATTTACCTTTGCAAAAAAAACAATAAAATACCCAGAAATAAGGCTGACCAAGGAAGTAAAAGATGAGTATGCAGAAAACTATAAGACATTGATGAAAGAAATCAAAGATGACACAAACAGATGGAGAGATATACCATGTTCTTGGATTGGAAGAATCAATACAGTGAAAATGACTATACTACCCCAAACAACCTACAGATTCAATGCAATCCCTATCAAACCACCAATGGAATTTTCCACAGAACTAGAATAAAAAAATTCACAATTTGTATGGAATCACAAAGATCCTGAATAACCAAAGCAATGTTGAGAAAGAAAAAGAGAGCTGGAGGAATGAGGTTCCCTGTCTTCAGACTGTACTACAAATCTACAGTAATCAAGAGAATATGGCACTGGCAGAGAAACAGAAATACAGATTAGAGTAACAGGATAGAAAGCCCAGAGACAAACCCACACACCTATGGCCACCTAATCCACAACAAAGTAGGCAAGAATATATAATAGATAAAAGACAGTCTCTTTAATAAGTGGTGCTTGGAAAACTGGAGAGCTACATGTAAAAGAATGAACTTAGAACACTCCCTAACACCATACACAAAAATAAACTTAAAATGGATTAAAGACCTAAATGTAAGATGGGAAACTATAAAACTCTTAGAGGAAAACATAGGAAGAACACTCTTTGACATAAATCACAGCAAGATCATTTTTGACTCACCTCCTAGAGTAATGAAAATAAAAACACACAAAAAAAACAACAAATGGGACCTAATAAAACTTAAATATTTTGCACAGCAAAGAAAACCATAAACGAGACAAAAAGCCTCAGAAAATATTTGTAAACAAAACAACTGACAAGGGATTAATCTTCAAAATATACAAACAGCTCATGCAGCTCAGTATCAAAAAAAAGCACATGAAAAGATGCTCAACATCACTAATTATTAGAGAAATGTAGATCAACACTACAATGAGATCTCACCTCACACTGATCAGAATGGCCATCATCAAAAAATCTACAAACAATAAATGATGCAGAAGGTGTGGAAAAAAGGGAACACTCTTACACTGTTGATGGGAATGTAAATTGATGCAGCTGCTTAGGAGAATAGTATGGAGGTTCCTTAAAAAAACAAAAAAATATAACTACCATATGACCCAGTAGTCCCACTACTGAGCATATACCATGAGAAATCCATAATTTAAAAAGACACCTACACCACAATGTTCATTGAAGCACTATTTACAATAGCCAGGACATGGAAGCGACCTAAATGTCCATCGGCAGAAGATGTGGTACATATACACAATGGCATATCACTCAGTTGTAAAAAGGAACAGAATTGGGTCATTTTTAGAGATGTGGATGTACCTAGAGACTGTCATACAGAGTGAAGTAAGTCAGAAAGAGAAAAACAAATATCATACGTTAACGCATATATGTGGAATCTAGAAAAGTGGTACAGATGAACGTATTTGCAGGTCAGGAATAAGGATGCAGACATAGAGAATGGACATATGGACATTGTGAGGGGAGGGGGCGTGAGATGAATTTGGAGATTGGGATTGATGTACGTGCACTGCCCTGTGCAAAACAAATAGCTAGTGGAAACCTGTTGTACAGTACAGGGAACTCCTGCACTGCAGTGACGTAGATGGGTGGGAAGTGGGGAGGTGGGAGGGAGATCCATGAGGGAGGGAATATATGTATACATATAGCTGATTCACTTCTTTGTACAGCAGAATCTAACACAACATTGTAAACCGACTATACCCAAATTAAAAAAAGAAAAAAATACTTTGTATTCCTGAAATTCCTTAAGGAAAGTTTAGAATTACATAAACTGTAGTCATGACTTTCTCATCCTAAATTCTGGGATTTTGGATAAGTTACTTATCACATTACCTTCTCTGAATCTCTTGTTGAGCTCTAAATTCTTTGAAGTCAGGTACCTACTGTAATTTTTTCTGTATTCCTAAAGCAGAAAGTCTAGCAAATCATTTCTAGAAGGAAAGAATGGTGTTACTCAGTTCAGTTCTTATGAAGTCTAAAGACTCCAAATCCATTACTTGCTCCAAATTCCATCCCCTGCCTTCTAAGAGTGGTGAAAACAAACAAACAAACAAAAAAAAAACAGTCTTTCATTTTTATTTCAGATTTATTGGAATGTTTAAAGAAATGTCTCTTTTCTGCTGACAGGATCCCAAAACATGTATAGAGTGGCAGAACTCCTGGCTTCCTAAAGAAAATGAAGAGGAAATATAAGAAAAAAATGAATTCTACTAAAAGAAATTCAAGTTATAAAATCACTCCACCAAGTCACACAGACTCATAAAAGGGAAGAGCCCATGTTATGTCTAAATATTGCCCTGCTGATGTAGAGGGGAGGAACATCTAAAACTGAGCTTTCATCATCTCTGGCCACCTCTCAATCTATATCAGCTAACCTTGAGAAAGGGCCATCTATCTCTGAAGAACTTTGAGGGGAGTGCAGTGTGCTCTGCACTAAACAACAGAAAGGCATCCTTTCATTATCCACTGTTTATTATATTAGACCTTGAGATCTTGACCAGGATGTAGTTCAGCACTCTTCCCCCAACCTCGCCCCACCCATACTACACACACACATCTGTCCCTACAACTTACTTTTTTAATATCCTGGAAAGAGATAGAAACATCTTGTCAAAGTCACTCTTTCAGCAGTGGGCATCTGTGCCTTACCATCTGGCAGCTCAAATGAAAATCGAACCTAAAAGTAAAAGAAGGTCTGTAGATTTATTTTTTCCTCAGTAGAAGGATTTTCACTTATGCTGGAAAAATTGCAAAAAGTATAGCAAAATAAGTGATAAAAACAAAAAGTTTGTGCCTCTGTACAGATCAGCAATACACATATCTAAGCATGGAATGACCATGCTTTTAAAAGCTACTGAATCTAATAGATATGGACACTAGCAAATTAAAGTCCACTCATTTGTCTATTCAGAGAAGAGGGGAGTTCAAATAATTGATTGTCTTCTAGGGGGTTTCTAGGTCATAAAACTTGGAACTGGCCTCCAGGTTGGCTGACTCACCAAAGACCCTCAAAACTCATTTGAAATGGAGAGCAGTTTTTAGTAGAAAAACATGTCCAGAGCTGCTCCCTAGGTTTCCAATTAGAACAAACAGGTAAGTAGAGTGTAAGAAGTATCTAGCACCTACCTTTCGGAAAATTTCTTCCAGGTCACAAAGCCAGGCATATTCTTGCAAATGTTCAATGAGTTTAATAATAAAAAGAGAACCCAATACAGGATGTCGCCAAGAAACATTATCTGTGAAGAAAGCACATTCCAAATTTCATGTAAGGTCTTGCCTGACCACAAAAATGGAGTCATAGGATTTCTATTCCAGCTGAGGCAGGCTGTTGAGTTTATGTTGTTTCCTACAGACTGTATGTCATTTTAAAATGAATATATTCATCATTTAGTGTGTATATTTTCACTGATACTTGACAATATTTAAAGTCATGTGAAGTATGCTATATAAGGTATAGATGTTAGGACAACACAGTCTCTGAGTTCAAGGAAACACAAGTCTAGTAGACAAGGAGAGAAAGGCAGAATGGGGTGGAAGGGATTGACTGGGCTTTGAGAAAGAAATACCTGAGTGTGGATCCCAGGAGTACTACTTAGTAACTTGATAGTTAATTATATGTTCTGAAATGCAATGGCTTTGACTGCAATGGGTAGGGTAATAATTTATGCCACAAAGATATATTTTCATATTAGATGTAATGTATCACAATGATCTGGGGGAATATAGGATATGTAATACCCAGTCTATACAAGGTAATCATATTAATAATATTTCAGTTTATCTACTTTATAATTTAATTAAAATCAAATAATACTGACCATAAGGTATTTAGACAAAGAAAATATTAACTAAATATGAAAATGGTACCAACAGAAAAGAAATACATACCTAGAAAAAATTTAAGAGGGAAAGACCATATTCTATTGGAGGACAAAACAGTCTTATGGAAAAGACATTGAAAAAGAATAATTATACAAAATAGTAGGGACATAGAAGTTATAAGCCATTTTAAAGTTATGCAAAGGGATATATAAGAAAAGTATCAATAGCTGTGCATTTAACATGGATACATGCTTTTAAAACCTTTTTGCCAATAAACATGGTAATAAAATGTAAAATAGTAATGGATTAATATCCTATCTAAAACTACAACTGTCTTAGGAAGCTGGTTCCAGTTAAAGGAAGTAGGTGGGAGAGAGTTGCAGGCTGGTATCTCTGTAAGTTCTTTGTGAAATTAGGTAGGGGAAGGTCACTTTTCTTCAGAAGAGCACTACATACAATGTAATTGGGATTAATACCGGAGAATGTGAAACTAGGTTTACTTTTGGAAACTGAAGACAACTGAACTGGAGTTTCTATGAACCATCTGAAAAGGAGGGTAAGGAAAGTGAATGAAAAGGAGACAGAAATCACAAAGATGGATGACAAGAAGACAGGGGGCTACAAAGCCTATAATTGCCAGAGGTAAATCTCTTGTGGAAGGCTGGGATCAATGGATTTTAAAAAAATAGTTATGTCTAATATTAAGTCTGCTAAATATATGCAAATTGTAAATGTGTGGAGGTTTTGCTTAGTGTCATTGTTTTCAATTGTTGAAAAAAATTGATTACTACATCAAGATATAGTCAACACACAAAGTGAGAGAGTGTCATGGACATATATACACTACCAAATGTAGAACAGATAGCTAGTGGGAAGCAGCCGCATGGTACAGGGAGATAAGCTCGGTGCTTTGTGTCCACCTAGAGGTGTGGGTTAGGGAAGGTGGGAGGGAGACGCAAGAGGGAGGAGATATGGGGATATATGTACATGTAAGCTGATTCACTTTGTTATAAAGCAGAAACTAACACACCATCGTAAAGCAATTATACTCCAATAAAGATTTTTTTAAAAAGTTATGATCAACACAATGCAAAAAGCAGGCTATCTCTGGAGAGATGGCACCTTAGTATAGAAAATAATCTGGGAATTAAACTATTTGATCAGAGGCAAGTCTCTAAGGTTGGAAGTAATCAAGAGAATGTCAATGTCCAAGAAATTCCAAAACATAGTGGATGACTTTTATTTAAACCTTTATATGGAAAGTAACTCAAGGTAAAACCTTGAATTAAGTTACAACATAGAAACATCTTTAATAGTTGCCATCATTTAATGTGTACTTTACTCTGTCATGCTCAATATTTCATATTTATTATCTTATTTAATCCTTACAACAATGATATTTGTATTCACATATATTAGTGAGGAATTCAAAGAAAGCCCAGAGAAGCTACATACAGAGTACTAAATGACAGAGTCAAAATATAATTGGCAGTACTCTTAATATAAAACCTAGACTTAGAAACATTCAGGTTGTTTCTGTTTCATAAACTCCATATTTCTGGTTGAAACAACTTTAACTTAGGGACTCAATATGCTTTGTCTGCTTTTATCCTTCTCCCTACCCCTTTTATAAATACCACAGTTTTATAATACTTGTCTAGGCAAATTGAACTGTTGAGTGATCCCAACATGTAGACATTTTAGCATGTGGAGTCAGATTCTAATTTACTTCAGTGTAGATATGTTTCTATTTTATTTACTTCAGTGTAGATATGTTTCTATTTTATTTCTCACAGTCCAGGAAAATATTTTGCATGATGGGAGTTTACTAGTTACTAATTTAGTAAAAATATATGTATATTTATTTGGTCTCCATGGATAAGGGGAATTGAAGGTGTAACTGAGAGGAAGGCTTGAGTTATTCTTCAAGAGTCTCATGAAAAGTTCAACACAGATATCCACACTCTAATGGATGGTTGTGAGTTTCTGCATTGGTAATGCCCACAAACGTGTCTTACACAGATATCCATTACCTGGTGTTGAAGAGCAGAAAGCAATAAAATCCTTCTCTACATGGGCTTTCTTAATGGCATCATCCTCAAAATCTTCTGGAGCCAATAAGGAACAGTTTCCAGAAGCTTCTACTGAATCTTTTAGCCATACCACCCCTTGATTCTCTGGAAAGACAAGATTTGGTCCCTTATTACTATCAATAGTCAAGAGAACTTTCTCCCCTAAACATTTGTTCAACCATATTTACTAATTTATTTGTCATTAGCTTTAATTCACATGCAGATACACACATAACTTTCAAAAACTATCTTTTCAACAACTCTTATCTTAAGAGGCTTATCTTATCTCTCCTAACCCTCAAATGAATATATCCCATCCAAGTATCCCAACCAAGTATCAAAGTCTTAAGATTATAAGTGGTATCTCAGCTGAAAATGGAACAAATATCTTCCAACCAGTCATACAATTCACAGAAGATACAATCTTGTTTGTAATGTCAAAGAACATCTACTGTCACCAAAAAAGATTGTAGCCTTTTTTGAGTAGACTCAAAGGAACTGAAAAATACTGGATACATACAGATGATGAGATCAAAACTTCAGCGTCTGTGTTCTAACAGACTTCAGCACTCACCACCACGGCAGGCCTGGATAATGATCACCTTGGGTTTGTCTTTCAAACTTGGACAATTCCAGGTGTTCAAAATTTGAAAGATGGTGTTGACTTTTAATACATCTTGGACTTCTTCAGAGTATTTCTTCCCACAAATGCCAGCCCGGATTCCATGAGACATGAGCACCAGAAAAGTACTATCAGAGGTCCGGTGCTCTGGGCGAGCAGCAAATGCCTTCAGCTCTATAGTCATGTCCTGAAAGAGACATACCACTGATTTTGAACTATGTGATTGGTTATCATGGCACCTTGGAATCCAATAAAGAGACATTAAGGAATTTCTGGATGATATGAAAACCAATGAAATACAAAAGGAATATTTAAGTTTCAATTCACAGAAAGGTGAAGAAAGTGTTATGGGATGCCATTCAGGGATTTCTAATAGAATGTAAGGGACTGTTTATTTATTTATTTATTTATTTATTTATTTATTTATTTAGCTGTGGACATTATTGAATTAATAGAACACTTCCCAGTTAAAAGTTTTACCAGACCCTTGCTAAAAGACTCTAGGTTAGAAGGATGAAGTACCCTACAAGAACAAATTTAGATTTTAGACTGTCAAGAGATTAAGTTTCTGGTTCTACAACCAATCTTTCTAACATTATTTAGGAATATAAAGGGCATGACCATTGTCTCTACATTATGACAGACTTTACCGAAGCGATGAGATTTTCTTTCACATCCACACTGTACCCCAGACCTTCTAGTAGCATCTTCATGTTTCTGATATCAACATCAGCTCCATCTCTCCTGGGAAGATTTTCAAACTCTGTGTTGCAGATAATGAGGGCAATACGTGTGCGGACTGACCTTTCCATTATTGGGTAAATCTGTAAGAAATGCAGTTTGGATGAACAGTCTTGTTCTCTCTAATTAAATATTCATCTTGAAGGTATAAGACAGCTTCTCCTCCCTTAGCCCTACCTAGAAATCTAATCTCTTGTAGCATAGATAAAAACAGGGAGGGAGAATGAGTCCTACCATAGGAGTTGAATGAAATTTGCAAATGCCAGATGGCAGCTGAGCACTTGATTTAATTACTTTTGAGAGGTAGGGCTGTGTGAGATGAACTGGCTTGGAGTCATAATGACTCAATTTTAAAATGTATTCCTTGACTTACTGGTTTAGCCAAAATAGTTAACAATCCATGTCTCAGTTTCCTGACCTCTAAAATGGGTTATTTTGAGGGTTCAAGGTGTTATTAATTGCAACTTCCTTAGAATAGTGTCTGGTTCATATTAAGCATTAAATAGATACTATTGTTATTATTATTATAATTATTCACTCAGGGGATTGGACCAAACTTGGAAATCTCTACATAAACCTGGGAAATAGGAACCCTTTATGTAAGGCAAGAACAGAATGTTTTTCCAGAACCTCTCAAGAAAATTAGCTCTAAGGCAGAACACTGCAGTTTAGAATGGTCTCCAGTGTATATTTTATCCGGATCTTTATGTTCTGAGCACAGCACCTCTGCTGACTTTTCTTTCCATATCCTTTGGGCTGTTTCTAGGGGGCAAAGCTTGAGATTCCCTCCTGGCCCTGAAGGTGCAAGCTTAACTGGGTTGTCCTGCATTGCCTGAGGAGCTGCAAGAGACAAGAAACATTATAAATAATAACATTCCTGAGTGTCCCATTTGGTGCTCCCCCTAAGATTTCCAGTGGTGTGGTACAGTTATCACAACACTTCATCTCTTAGAATCAGCATTTCACAAATCTCTTTCATTAAAATAATCAAAAGGGAGTTTTTTAAGGCCTTGCATGATAAAATTCTCAGAAAACAATATGTTAGATAAAATAGTTAAGATATAAATGTATTTCAAATAATTGAAAGTTAGGATAATGGAGGTAGAACTTAATGAATCTATTTCAATGATTTTTAAAAAAAAATATGTTTATGTATCTATTTATTTAGTTATTTATTTGCTTAGCAGTCATGATAGTAAGCATTAGAGATATGAAGGAAATAAAGAGAGAAAAAAAGTAATAAAGAAAGAAAGTGAGCCTTTGTCTTAACCTTTAAGATCTCTCTACTGTGTGTACATATAGTGAGAAGGAGAAGATATTGAATACATGAACTAGAATTAATATGAAATAGAATAATAAATACAAAAATCAAGGTGTACTCTTAGAGAGATTTATAGCACTAAGCATTGATTGCACAAATATATGAGGAAGAGTTTCCACAGCAGTTCATGTGAAAAAAGCCTTGGGGGTTTCTTTGATCACAAGTTCAACACCATCCAACAATGTGATGTATTTTCTAAAGAAATTAACATAATCTTTGTTTCAAAATAGAAATGTTTTCTTGATATTTGGAACATCCTTTAGAAACTAAACTATTCAAGCAAGAAACATATTCAATTTTGAAGGGGAATTTGAAGAAAATGTTGTATATTCAGGTAAACCAAGGTAGCATGAAGTGTGTTGACGGTGGAAAAAGTAAGAGATAATTAGAATGGATATATCTGAGAAAACTATAGAAATCAATATTATGTGGAAGAAATGTATTCCTTCATAAAGGAGTCTGAAGGACAATAGAAAACATTAAAGATAAATATTTGGATTTTATTAGAACTAATTTTTCTTATGGCATTTGGTTATATAGTGTGTCACATACCATGAAAGAGCTAAGAAAATATGCACCCTTAATTGATTCACTAGAGTAATTTCTAAACTTGGTGAAATATTTGCTTCTGTGGCCTCTAAATTTCTTCCAGATTAAGGGTATTTTTATTTTAAGAGAAAAGGGTCACTTTGTGATGAAATCTTTCCACAACTGTGGATGAAATACTGTTCCAGGACAAGTAAAGCACTGATTATTTGGTAAGCAAGAGGCTAGATTCAGACAAATATAAGGTTTGCTAATAAGAAATCTAATGCATATTGACCTTGATTCAATACAGCTGAGACCACCATTTTCAGGGTAGAGAAATGAAATATTTTTAAGAACTTCTTTGTGATTTGGGACCTAGGTATTGTGCTACCTTCGATATTGTGTAGAATGAAAAGTTTTTCATTTAAGTTTTGTGGCAGAGACTGGCTAGCTGTTCAACAAGACACTTTATTCTTTTTTTCCTGGACACATAGCTGATCTATATTGCCAACCAATCCAGTGACTTGGTGTGACCATATAATTAAGTTCTAGACAATGGGATGCAAGCTGAAATACTGTGTGATTCATCCAGGTCAAGCCTAGCAAAATCTCTCACAAATGATCTCACATACTCTTTCCAATATCATTAACTTGACTGTTATTACCACAGTTATTCTGACATCATATGTTGCAGATATAAGATGATGGAAGAGGCCTAGGTATCTGAATTAGCACTTGGAGGAAAGCTGCATTCTGATGAAAAATGCCCATTTTAGATTTTTTGTGATTTGGGAAAATCTTTTCTATCATATCTGAGCCATTATAAATATATGTCTGTGTTATAACGTTCCATATCATCTTAACTGATACAGATATGTGTAGTGTCATTTCCATCCCTAAATTTATGGCTGGCTTTAATTTGATGGTGGAGCTTCTTAAATGTCTATTCATTCACTATTCACATATTCATGTAAGTTCAATAAAAACAAGACCCTTTTTTGTTTCATTCATTACTCTCTAAATAGTTTTTAGAATAGGATCTGTAGCACAATTGGCATGTGCTAAATATTTTCTAATGGCATAGCAAAGAGTAGTGACTCTGGCCACATTATTCAGTGAAATAGTCTTAACAAATATATGTTCATACACATTACAGGTCAACTTCTATTAGATGTTATCTATAAATAAATCAGATATGTTCAATTTCCTCATTAAGCTTAAAGTTCAGTGAGGGAAAAGGATGTATTTACTAAAATAAAAATTGCAAGAAAAATATATTGAGAGTTATGACTGGAGAATTATGGAACACTGTAGCAATGGGGGCTCTGAAATCTAATTGTAGAAGTAGAAATACAGAGACAGATCTGAATTTGAGAGAGAAATCAATAAAATCTGGCTGTTGCTTGAATGTTGGAAGTGAGGAAGAAGAAAGAGTCTACGATAATTTCAGGTTTCTGGTTTGAATAACTGGGTGATGGTGGCACCATTAATCAAGATAGAGGAAAGTGGAAGGGAAGCAAGGTGGGGGAAGGATGGAAATCTATCTCTGGGCCCATGTAGAGTAAATGTGTCTAAAGGAGATATGAGTGTATATGTTCAGTAGACACTTAGTGAAGTGTGGCACTCAAGTGGTTAGTCAGGATTTGAGATACAGATTCAGAATTTGTTGGTATAAACATGATAGTGAAGCTGTAGGAACAGCTCCTGCTAAAGCAGAATAGATTAAGAAGAGAAAATGGTATAGAATAAATCTGTGAGTATTACTCATAGCCCCCCTTACCCTGGATTCATCCCATTAATCTGTAGTTAATGTCAGGGAAGGTGGGGTTCAAACAATGTCATTGCTTTGAAAATACCATTACCTGGGAAAGGAGGAAACACCACTTGGGATTCTTGTGTATTAAGATAATTTCCAGATTGTGAACCTGACGAAAGATGAAAGACATTAAAATAGTCACAGTCTCTGAAGATTCTTACCCCAATGTGTTAGACACACAGCCTCTGTAATCTGCACTTGCCTTACTCACTCAAATCTATTAATATCTTCTCTGGGGTCACTATGCATTGTGATTGTCAATTTCAAGGGCAAGGATTGAGATTAAATTTATTTAAGGTTTTATAAGGATCTCACTGTAGCAACACCCACCTGAGAAACTTATTCCAGAAACTTAAGAATTGGCATGAGCCAACAAATTAAAAATACTCCAAGTTTTTCTTTCATAGTACCTATTGAAGACAAGATTTCCATAGGCAAAATATGGTTCATGTCTCTGTTGTGAATGGAGGAAAGCCATAGGACATCCCACAAAACTTCAAGTCCAAGGAAGCAGGCTGCAGTTTGTCCCATCTTTCCCATGTAGACTGCTGGACTAAATTAACCATCAATAAATTCAAGAACATTTTCTGGAGGAGGCCTTGCTATTGTAGTATTGTGTCTGCTAAGAAGCTTTTTTATATCTCTTCCTTTACAGTACATTTAAATATTACATTCAATTATCATATACTAGCACCCTGAAACAACTGGCAAATAGATGAGGAGGAAACAAGTCATGACAACCCTGACAGAGGAGGCATCATCTGACAACTAGGGAGGCAGACTCCAGGAATTAGAATTATCACGAGTTGTATAAGTACCTCTATGGTTCAAGGACTATGAGTTGAAAGAAATATGACAAGGAAGAAGACACTTTGGCTATTATACAAATATTCTAGAACCTTATTGTTATTGATTGATTGTCTTTAATTATTGAGGCAGGGGTTAAAGTAAAAGATGTGTCAAAAAAAAAGAAACACACAAAGAAATTCGACACCGAAAACATTTGCTGTGTCACTCAGAGGGGCACAGGCTTCTCTCAATCCTTAGGAAAAAAATGGCTTCTTGCTTTCAAATAACATCTTCTTCCCCTGAATGACTTCCAGAAGCACAAAAGAAACCAGTAACTGTAAGTCCATCAGAGCTCCTGTTTTTGTTTGTTTGTTTGTTTTTTTATGCAGGAACTAGGGAACCACATAAGTGGCAGCTCAAATGGCTGAACCTGTACTGGGCCCTCAGGAGACTAGAGTAGGGGAGCTGGGCCTCCCAGAATGGTCCCCAGCAGAGTACCATGCTAGTACACAATCTTATTCAAAAGAAAATGCAAGGGGGCAACTAAAAGAGTCTGCTTAAAATCCTTACTTTTCTGTAAAAGTTGAATTTATTCTCTGAGAGTTCCACTATCCCTGAAATATATTTTATTCCACCTGGAGAGCAAACTTTTGGAGAGAAGTTGGACAAAGTATTTGATTACAGACCTTAAACCTTTGTGTCTGATGACTACATAAGTTCCTAGGGACCTCTAGGCTTTAACTATTTTAACTAACTAACTAGATAAATCAATAGTGCCTTGCTAGGAGGACTAGAGGATATAGCATGAAGCTTTTCAAGACTGTTCTCATGACCTTCAACAAATGAGCTACGACATACTCAGGATAGGAAATAAGCTTTAATCAAAAGAAGGCCACTAAGGGCTTCCCTGGTGGCGCAGTGGTTGAGAGTCCGCCTGCTGATGCAGGGGACACGGGTTCGTGCCCAGGTCCGGGAAGATCCCACATGTCACGGAGCAGCTGGGCCCGTGAGCCATGGCCGCTGAGCCTGTGCGTCCGGAGCCTGTGCTCACAATGGGAGAGGCCACAACAGTGAGAGGCCCGCGTACCGCAAAAAAAAAAGAAGGCCTGTAAAACCAAAAGAACAGGAACAAAGAAGAAAAGAGACAGAGGGGATGCAGAATGACCACTGATATAGAAATGGGGCCTGAAGCCAGAGGTAGGGAAGTTGTTTGCAAACTAACATGACCAATGAAGAAATCAGATGTTAGGCATAAAGAAACATGGCCTATATGAACTTCAGTCTGAGTCATTGACCCTTACCTGAGGAGAGCCCTAGTGTTCCTGCAAGGAGGGAGTCGTCTTCACTAATATGACTGATGCAAATTTGGCATGCCTGGGGCCCTTTCCGAATAACAGAGTCTATCAAAGCACGGGCCTTATCCATAACTGTAGCATTTTCATCTCTTACTTTCTCCATCTCCTCCTGGTTCAGCACTCTTTTCTCTAATAGTTCATCCAGCAAGCCATTTATTGTACCCATGCCCACTGAATGGACAAACAGCTTTCTCTTCTCCTTCAGGACTTTGTCTGTTGGAAACACAAGGATGCCTCAAGTCACAGAAACAGCCTCATTTTCCTTTCATCTCAGCAACGGAGAATAGCCTCCTTTAGATTTAAACAATAAAATGTCCCTCCCCACACAGTGTGGTAATCCTGAGGACACCCACATCTCTTATTCTTCCCTCAGTATTACCCATATATGCTCACTGAGTGGCCTGAAGACTGAGATTTACTACCTCCAACTTAGTACCTGAAAACTAGGGGTCATCACAACATGCCTCATGTTTATTCAACTGTGCATAATAAAATAATGAAATAGTGATTGCCCATTTCTTTTGGGGACAACAACTGCTGGTACCCATTCTATGCCAATTCTGCATCCTCTGTCAGACTATGACATTTAAGAATTCAGTTAAGATTGCAAAATGACAGCAGGATACCAGCCAGTAAAGCCTGGTTCCTTTCTGGACCTTGTCTTCCCTTTTTAAAGACTGTGGGGCTTCTGGGCCCCTTCTCTCCTTCCCTTTGCCCCCACCCCTCCCTCTCTTTGCACTCCCTCTGTTCTGCTTGCCTAAACATTCACAGAACTTAATTATGGTTTCTGCAAAAACCAGCCCCTTCCAAAACTATTCTTTCAAGAAAGAAACTCACCGGCCATAGCTCTTCTCTCTTAGCCTTGGTGTGTGGTATGAAACTGAAAGCATGTTCCACCTTCCTTTTCAGCAGGGCGTGTACACATTGCAAAATACCCATGACACATGCATATATATGCATTTTTTGTTGTTGTTGTTCCAAAGAAATTATCAGATTACTGAAACTTAGACCACATCAGGGAGTGTATCCTTCACCAGAACTTGACTCACGTCAGGGTAGGAAGGGAAAGGGGCTTACAGAATAAGAAAAGAGTGAGAAAGTGTATATACAATTAAACTCACATAATAATGAAGTGTGATCTGCAAGAGCAACTCATTCTTTGGTATCTTCATTCATTCAGGCTGCTCTAACAAAATACCACAGACTATATGACTTATAAACAAGAGAAATGTATTCCTCACAGTTCCAGAGGTTGAGAGTCTAAGATCAGGGTGCCAGCATGGTTGAGTTGTGGTGAAGTTCCTTTTATAAGTTGCAGACTGCCAACCTCTCACCATTGTCCTCACATGGCAGAAAGGACAAGGTATCTCTCTGGGAATCTCTGTTATAAGGGTTCTGTCCTCATGATCAATTCAACACCAAAAGGTCCCACCTCCTAATACCATCACCTTGGGCATTAGGTTTTGAACATGTGAATTTGGCACAGACATTCAATCTACAGTACTGGGAGAAGATGAACCACTGTGATCCATGGTCCCACCTCATGACTCTGGGCTGTGTCCTAGGAGCTGTGTGTCCCTTTGAAGCTTTTAGGAAGGAAACTTCCTGAAAGTTCTACTGAAAGAACTTCCTACATTTTCTATTTTTAGGAAAGAAACATTTCTCACCAGAATCAAATCTAACCCTCTTCTATTTCAAGTGGCTCTGTTTTGAGGGGCAATGCAGAGATAAAAGCACAGGCTGCAGACTCAGAATGTTGGACTTAGCATTTTAACTATATGTTCTTGGGCGAGGTATAGAACTTTTCTATGCTTTGCTTCCTCTATCTGTAAAATCCTTTCATTAATAGTACATACATACACAGTTTTGAGCATTAAGTAGGTGAAAATGTGGAAACTGCATAGAACATTTCCTGACACATGATAAACAAACAATAAGTGGTGTTATTATTTATAATATAAATATTTTACACTAGAAAAATAGCCAAGGTTAATTATCTGCAGATTTTCCTTTTATCTTTTGTGCAACTCATTTATTCATTCATTTAGCAAATATATATGGATGACCTACTCCATACCAGACACTGTTATAGGTGCCAGGGTTTAGCCAAAACAAACAATAGTCCCCTACCCACCATGGCCTCACATTCAAAATGAAAAGACAAACATGAAACCTAATATGCATAACTAGGATATTTTAATACTGAAAATAGAGGAGTCTGGGAAGGCACAAGAAGTCATTGCTTTTTGTAAACACATGTACAATTAATTATCCTAGAAATAAACTCAATGTGGCCAATTTATTTTACATATATTTGATATATTTGATGAAAAATGGGCTAGTAAAAAATGCATATATTAGGCCTTCATGTTTATCAATTTACTTACTGAAAATACTTTTGGGGAATGTAAATTGGTACAACCACTATGGAGAACAGTATGGGGGTTCCTTAAAAAACTAAAAATAGAACTACCATATGATCCAGCAATCCCACTCCTGGACATATATCTGGAAAAAAAACATAATTTGAAAAGATACATGCACCTCAAAATTCACTGCAGCACTGTTTACAACAACCAAGGCGTGGATGCAACCTAAATGTCCATCAACAGAGGAATGGATAAAGAAGAGATGGTACATACATACAATGGAATATTATGCAGTCATGCAAAAGAATGAAATAATGCCATTTGCAGCAACATGGATGGACCTAGAGATTATCATACTAAGTTAAGGAAATCAGACAAAGACAAATATCATATGATATCAGTTATATGTGGAATCTAAAAAAAATGATAAAATGAACTTTTTTCCAAAACACAAACTGACTCACAGACTTTGAAAACAAACTTATGGTTACCAAAGGGAAAACGTGAGAGGAAGAGATAAATTAGGAGTTTGGGATTAACATATACATATTGCTATATATAAAATAGATAATCAGCAAGGACTTAATGTCCATGGGAAACTCTACTCAGTATTCTGTAATAAACTATATGGAAAAAGAAGCTGAAAAAGAATGGATATATGTATATGTATAATTGCATCACTTTGCTGTACACCTGAATCTAACAGAACATTGTAAATCAACTATACTCCAATATAAAATAAAAATTAGATTAAAAACAATTTAAAAATAAAATAAAAAACAAAACACTTTGGGCATTGTCTTATCTTGAGACAATAAGGATCCAGAGTTACTAAAATGTTCTCTGTGTGTGTGTGTCTGTGTGTGTTCATTCACACATGCTTGAAATAACTAAATTAAATATTGATAACTCTATGACTGTTGTTTTAAAACTCTACAATTACAAACAAACTTGCTTTTGCATGTGGGCACCAGTTTTGCTCCCTGCACTCTAGGCTAAGTGTTAAATTTATTTTAATTAGAAAATTCACTGTGTAGATTTTAGTAGTATGCCAGTGTATGTATATAATACAGTTTGTTTACTCCAGCACCTATAATGGGCATTTGGGATATCTTCCATGACTCTACTTAAATATTTGAAGATATAAAATACTGTCACAATACCTGTTTACTTCCTTTTCTGCTAATCCTAATATTTGTGCCAGTTATGGATCAGTTTTGAGTGACTTATTATTCAGCTAATTGTGAGTTTTACTTTCTTGATTCTTCGCATACTTGACATTTTAAAATTAGATGTCACATATTTTGAATTATATATTTTCAAGTGCTGAATATATATATATATATTGTAGTACATGGGCCTCTCACTGTTGTGGCCTCTCCCGTTGCAGAGCACAGGCTCTGGATATGCAAGCTCAGCAGCCATGGCTCACGGGTATAGCTGCTCCACAGCATGTGGGATCTTCCTCGACCGGGGCACGAACCTGTGTCCCCTGCATTGGCAGGCGGGCTCTCAACCACTGCACCACTAGGGAAGCCGCTGAATATTTTTGTATGTATTCTTGTGCTTTGTTCTCAGATTCATTAAGTTACTTGATAACAGTTTGATCTTTTTGGGTCTTGCTTTTAAGATCTGTTAGGAAGGACAGAATTATTTATTTCGGTGCTTTTTATACTCTACAACTTAGAAAAGACAATTATGAATAGTCTACAGGCAAATTATGAGATTTTCTAGTCTGGCTGGTGGCAATAGGCAATATTCCTGGCTCTGTATATGCACCATAGTATTGTTCCCTCTAATTCCTTAGGATAGTTTTGTCTTGACTCAAGTAGTTTCCTCACACACATGCTGTACATTGCTAAAAGCTCAATGAGGACCCTCTGAAGACCTCCAGAGTTCTCTATGATAGTTTATTCTCTTTGATAATTTATTCTGTGAAATCCAGCTACATTTTTCTCTCCCTGAATTCTCAGTTCTGTCTCCTAAGGGATCCAAACACCCTCTGCCTTTCTCCTGCCTCCTTGTGCTTTCACCTGGAGACTTCCTCGAGATAGTAAGTTGAGGTAATTGTAGGACTCATCCTTGTTTATTTCACATTTCTCAGAGATCAGTATCCTTCATTACCTCATGTTCATTTCACTGAAAACTGTTGCTCACATTATATTTTGTTTATTTTTGTTTGTTTGTTTTAGATAGGAGTATAAATCTAGTCTCTATTAGGCCATCTTAGCTGGAAGCAGAAGTCTCTTACTCCCAGATTTTAGCAATAATTTTTACCTCAGTGTTTATGCACTGGAGACCTTAACGCTGAAGATTTTTTCTTTCAATTCCCATTGAAACCTGATTCTCTCAGTCTTCTGAGATTTTCATCCCAAATTCTTGTCCCTTAAGGCTTTACCTCAGATTCGTTTTCACTCATTTCCCACTCCCTGCCATCTCTCTTCCATTGGCCAGTAAATAAATGTTATGCCAGTCAAAAACACACAAAAATTACCCCATGCTACCAAACTTACAATTTACACGCGTACCGCAAAAAAAAAAGAAGGCCTGTAAAACCAAAAGAACAGGAACAAAGAAGAAAAGAGACAGAGGGGATGCAGAATGACCACTGATATAGAAATGGGGCCTGAAGCCAGAGGTAGGGAAGTTGTTTGCAAACTAACATGACCAATGAAGAAATCAGATGTTAGGCATAAAGAAACATGGCCTATATGAACTTCAGTCTGAGTCATTGACCCTTACCTGAGGAGAGCCCTAGTGTTCCTGCAAGGAGGGAGTCGTCTTCACTAATATGACTGATGCAAATTTGGCATGCCTGGGGCCCTTTCCGAATAACAGAGTCTATCAAAGCACGGGCCTTATCCATAACTGTAGCATTTTCATCTCTTACTTTCTCCATCTCCTCCTGGTTCAGCACTCTTTTCTCTAATAGTTCATCCAGCAAGCCATTTATTGTACCCATGCCCACTGAATGGACAAACAGCTTTCTCTTCTCCTTCAGGACTTTGTCTGTTGGAAACACAAGGATGCCTCAAGTCACAGAAACAGCCTCATTTTCCTTTCATCTCAGCAACGGAGAATAGCCTCCTTTAGATTTAAACAATAAAATGTCCCTCCCCACACAGTGTGGTAATCCTGAGGACACCCACATCTCTTATTCTTCCCTCAGTATTACCCATATATGCTCACTGAGTGGCCTGAAGACTGAGATTTACTACCTCCAACTTAGTACCTGAAAACTAGGGGTCATCACAACATGCCTCATGTTTATTCAACTGTGCATAATAAAATAATGAAATAGTGATTGCCCATTTCTTTTGGGGACAACAACTGCTGGTACCCATTCTATGCCAATTCTGCATCCTCTGTCAGACTATGACATTTAAGAATTCAGTTAAGATTGCAAAATGACAGCAGGATACCAGCCAGTAAAGCCTGGTTCCTTTCTGGACCTTGTCTTCCCTTTTTAAAGACTGTGGGGCTTCTGGGCCCCTTCTCTCCTTCCCTTTGCCCCCACCCCTCCCTCTCTTTGCACTCCCTCTGTTCTGCTTGCCTAAACATTCACAGAACTTAATTATGGTTTCTGCAAAAACCAGCCCCTTCCAAAACTATTCTTTCAAGAAAGAAACTCACCGGCCATAGCTCTTCTCTCTTAGCCTTGGTGTGTGGTATGAAACTGAAAGCATGTTCCACCTTCCTTTTCAGCAGGGCGTGTACACATTGCAAAATACCCATGACACATGCATATATATGCATTTTTTGTTGTTGTTGTTCCAAAGAAATTATCAGATTACTGAAACTTAGACCACATCAGGGAGTGTATCCTTCACCAGAACTTGACTCACGTCAGGGTAGGAAGGGAAAGGGGCTTACAGAATAAGAAAAGAGTGAGAAAGTGTATATACAATTAAACTCACATAATAATGAAGTGTGATCTGCAAGAGCAACTCATTCTTTGGTATCTTCATTCATTCAGGCTGCTCTAACAAAATACCACAGACTATATGACTTATAAACAAGAGAAATGTATTCCTCACAGTTCCAGAGGTTGAGAGTCTAAGATCAGGGTGCCAGCATGGTTGAGTTGTGGTGAAGTTCCTTTTATAAGTTGCAGACTGCCAACCTCTCACCATTGTCCTCACATGGCAGAAAGGACAAGGTATCTCTCTGGGAATCTCTGTTATAAGGGTTCTGTCCTCATGATCAATTCAACACCAAAAGGTCCCACCTCCTAATACCATCACCTTGGGCATTAGGTTTTGAACATGTGAATTTGGCACAGACATTCAATCTACAGTACTGGGAGAAGATGAACCACTGTGATCCATGGTCCCACCTCATGACTCTGGGCTGTGTCCTAGGAGCTGTGTGTCCCTTTGAAGCTTTTAGGAAGGAAACTTCCTAAAAGTTCTACTGAAAGAACTTCCTACATTTTCTATTTTTAGGAAAGAAACATTTCTCACCAGAATCAAATCTAACCCTCTTCTATTTCAAGTGGCTCTGTTTTGAGGGGCAATGCAGAGATAAAAGCACAGGCTGCAGACTCAGAATGTTGGACTTAGCATTTTAACTATATGTTCTTGGGCGAGGTATAGAACTTTTCTATGCTTTGCTTCCTCTATCTGTAAAATCCTTTCATTAATAGTACATACATACACAGTTTTGAGCATTAAGTAGGTGAAAATGTGGAAACTGCATAGAACATTTCCTGACACATGATAAACAAACAATAAGTGGTGTTATTATTTATAATATAAATATTTTACACTAGAAAAATAGCCAAGGTTAATTATCTGCAGATTTTCCTTTTATCTTTTGTGCAACTCATTTATTCATTCATTTAGCAAATATATATGGATGACCTACTCCATACCAGACACTGTTATAGGTGCCAGGGTTTAGCCAAAACAAACAATAGTCCCCTACCCACCATGGCCTCACATTCAAAATGAAAAGACAAACATGAAACCTAATATGCATAACTAGGATATTTTAATACTGAAAATAGAGGAGTCTGGGAAGGCACAAGAAGTCATTGCTTTTTGTAAACACATGTACAATTAATTATCCTAGAAATAAACTCAATGTGGCCAATTTATTTTACATATATTTGATATATTTGATGAAAAATGGGCTAGTAAAAAATGCATATATTAGGCCTTCATGTTTATCAATTTACTTACTGAAAATACTTTTGGGGAATGTAAATTGGTACAACCACTATGGAGAACAGTATGGGGGTTCCTTAAAAAACTAAAAATAGAACTACCATATGATCCAGCAATCCCACTCCTGGACATATATCTGGAAAAAAAACATAATTTGAAAAGATACATGCACCTCAAAATTCACTGCAGCACTGTTTACAACAACCAAGGCGTGGATGCAACCTAAATGTCCATCAACAGAGGAATGGATAAAGAAGAGATGGTACATACATACAATGGAATATTATGCAGTGGTACATACAACAATGGAATATTATGCAGTCATGCAAAAGAATGAAATAATGCCATTTGCAGCAACATGGATGGACCTAGAGATTATCATACTAAGTTAAGGAAATCAGACAAAGACAAATATCATATGATATCAGTTATATGTGGAATCTAAAAAAAATGATAAAATGAACTTTTTTCCAAAACACAAACTGACTCACAGACTTTGAAAACAAACTTATGGTTACCAAAGGGAAAACGTGAGAGGAAGAGATAAATTAGGAGTTTGGGATTAACATATACATATTGCTATATATAAAATAGATAATCAGCAAGGACTTAATGTCCATGGGAAACTCTACTCAGTATTCTGTAATAAACTATATGGAAAAAGAAGCTGAAAAAGAATGGATATATGTATATGTATAATTGCATCACTTTGCTGTACACCTGAATCTAACAGAACATTGTAAATCAACTATACTCCAATATAAAATAAAAATTAGATTAAAAACAATTTAAAAATAAAATAAAAAACAAAACACTTTGGGCATTGTCTTATCTTGAGACAATAAGGATCCAGAGTTACTAAAATGTTCTCTGTGTGTGTGTGTCTGTGTGTGTTCATTCACACATGCTTGAAATAACTAAATTAAATATTGATAACTCTATGACTGTTGTTTTAAAACTCTACAATTACAAACAAACTTGCTTTTGCATGTGGGCACCAGTTTTGCTCCCTGCACTCTAGGCTAAGTGTTAAATTTATTTTAATTAGAAAATTCACTGTGTAGATTTTAGTAGTATGCCAGTGTATGTATATAATACAGTTTGTTTACTCCAGCACCTATAATGGGCATTTGGGATATCTTCCATGACTCTACTTAAATATTTGAAGATATAAAATACTGTCACAATACCTGTTTACTTCCTTTTCTGCTAATCCTAATATTTGTGCCAGTTATGGATCAGTTTTGAGTGACTTATTATTCAGCTAATTGTGAGTTTTACTTTCTTGATTCTTCGCATACTTGACATTTTAAAATTAGATGTCACATATTTTGAATTATATATTTTCAAGTGCTGAATATATATATATATATTGTAGTACATGGGCCTCTCACTGTTGTGGCCTCTCCCGTTGCAGAGCACAGGCTCTGGATATGCAAGCTCAGCAGCCATGGCTCACGGGTATAGCTGCTCCACAGCATGTGGGATCTTCCTCGACCGGGGCACGAACCTGTGTCCCCTGCATTGGCAGGCGGGCTCTCAACCACTGCACCACTAGGGAAGCCGCTGAATATTTTTGTATGTATTCTTGTGCTTTGTTCTCAGATTCATTAAGTTACTTGATAACAGTTTGATCTTTTTGGGTCTTGCTTTTAAGATCTGTTAGGAAGGACAGAATTATTTATTTCGGTGCTTTTTATACTCTACAACTTAGAAAAGACAATTATGAATAGTCTACAGGCAAATTATGAGATTTTCTAGTCTGGCTGGTGGCAATAGGCAATATTCCTGGCTCTGTATATGCACCATAGTATTGTTCCCTCTAATTCCTTAGGATAGTTTTGTCTTGACTCAAGTAGTTTCCTCACACACATGCTGTACATTGCTAAAAGCTCAATGAGGACCCTCTGAAGACCTCCAGAGTTCTCTATGATAGTTTATTCTCTTTGATAATTTATTCTGTGAAATCCAGCTACATTTTTCTCTCCCTGAATTCTCAGTTCTGTCTCCTAAGGGATCCAAACACCCTCTGCCTTTCTCCTGCCTCCTTGTGCTTTCACCTGGAGACTTCCTCGAGATAGTAAGTTGAGGTAATTGTAGGACTCATCCTTGTTTATTTCACATTTCTCAGAGATCAGTATCCTTCATTACCTCATGTTCATTTCACTGAAAACTGTTGCTCACATTATATTTTGTTTATTTTTGTTTGTTTGTTTTAGATAGGAGTATAAATCTAGTCTCTATTAGGCCATCTTAGCTGGAAGCAGAAGTCTCTTACTCCCAGATTTTAGCAATAATTTTTACCTCAGTGTTTATGCACTGGAGACCTTAACGCTGAAGATTTTTTCTTTCAATTCCCATTGAAACCTGATTCTCTCAGTCTTCTGAGATTTTCATCCCAAATTCTTGTCCCTTAAGGCTTTACCTCAGATTCGTTTTCACTCATTTCCCACTCCCTGCCATCTCTCTTCCATTGGCCAGTAAATAAATGTTATGCCAGTCAAAAACACACAAAAATTACCCCATGCTACCAAACTTACAATTTACAGATGACCTCATCTGACATAGAAC
The DNA here is from genome assembly GCF_000442215.2 of Lipotes vexillifer. Classification (NCBI taxonomy): domain Eukaryota; kingdom Metazoa; phylum Chordata; class Mammalia; order Artiodactyla; family Lipotidae; genus Lipotes; species Lipotes vexillifer. The sequence goes on from NW_006788892.1 coordinate 441,387, forward strand.
TTTTCCCGTATTCTTTCTCAAAGAGCCCCATTATTCTTTTCCCTAGAAGTTGGAAATTACATATTTTTTTAACAATGTGATATTTACTAGTTGTACCTCCTATTAGAATATTAGCAGGAATGCATCTGTCTTA
>NW_006788892.1:441578-450293 GCF_000442215.2 Lipotes vexillifer
CAGGAATGCATCTGTCTTTTTTACTGCTTTATCTGCATCAGATAGCTCTAGTTCTTATCTATAAAGGAAATAAATATATATCAAAAATAACTTTTTATACAAAAGGTGTCCCATAATCAAATGTTTAAGTAAATACTGTTTCATACCACGTTATCTTAATAAACTATATTTTTCTCTACAATATTCTTTATCTCTTTCTTATAAGATTTTTAGTATTTTGAATAGAGAAGTTCAACATGTATCAACTTTCTTCATCTACCAGAGCTTAATAATTTAGAATAATTAAAAAAGCAAGGTGTGTCACAGTGAGAATAATACTCTATCATTGATATAAAATATGAGGGTGAGTTGTTATACACGTTTGTTTTGGATTGTATGAATAAATACACAGTGTATCAGATAATATGGTACTTACCATCACAAATATTTCTGTGTGATAACACCAAGAATATTTTTGAACATTATTTGAGTTGTGATATGAAAAGAGAACCACTTGCACTTCTCCAGGAGACATTATCTGTGCATAAAGGAAATTATAAATCCTGTGTTACAACATTTATCCCTTAAATAATGTCATAGATTGTGAATATCTCTAGACAGACTTAAGTAAGTAGGAAAAATAAAGACAGATTTCTGGGCTGGCTTTATATGTAAAGTAACATAGTGTACTTTGAACCTTAGAAGACATCATGCAAGGATTATAGCATAGATGAGGGAATAAAGTTATATGGTTTAAAATGTAAAACTGATAGATTTAAATTGACACTATGGATCATATTTTCTAAGAAATATTCTCTCACCTAGTCTTGAAATTTTTCTTAATTCAGAACAGCTACAAATTGATAGAGCAGTTATTGAACCTATGTCTATTTGGCTCAGAAGATGATTCAATACAACACCATTGATGCCCTCTTTAGATAACGGGCCAGCCAGCAGGTAACCCTGAGAGTGGTCTTAATTAACAGTGGTTTGTCCAATTCCTAGAACAGTCACAGAGACTGCTTTTCTAAGTCTGCTATATTCTGGTTTTTTAGTAGCTCATTCCTGGACACAAAAGTCTACATGTTTCTGACTTTGGAATTATCCAAGGTTCTAAATAATATAGTCTCTCTATTGATTTTGTTGGTTTAGCTAAAATGGTCTTAACTTCAGAGTTAAACTGACTTGAATTCAAATCTAGCAAATATTACCACTGTTTATTCAGGCAATTTATACGATTTTTGTGAACTTAAAACTTCCTTATATAAGAATGAAACAACAGAGATTATCTGACAGAAATGTGCTAAAGATTACATAAGAATATACCTATATCTATCTATCTAATACATGAATACATATAAATGTATAGGTATAAAATAATTAGATAAATAAAATAATATATATTAAGAATAAGCTTTTGCTTGAGCATGTTAGAAATTCTGCCTGTTTTTGTCCAGACCTGGAAATTCTCTTCTCTCTATTATACTATCTTCTTTTTCAAATTATATCACCTTAAATATGATGGGTTTTGGACCCTCTAAAGCTCTAAACTCTTTTTTATCCCTAGTTTGCAATTTCACTTTACCAGATACTACTAATTATCATGATTTTTTAACAATATTTTATAACTGTATTTATTATTTTCCAAACTAGAAAATACACTTTCTGAAAAGGAGGTCACCTCATTTTTCTCTTTTAAAAATCTCCTCAGCCGTAAAAACAATATTATTGTGCAAATTAGATTCACTGAACCAATACTGTTGTATGTCTAGTGACTGATCACTCACTCAGAACATATAGAAGGCTGACATATGTGTAGATGTAGAGGCAGAAAGAGACTGGATGACCATTAAGAAGCTAAAAAAAAGGCTTCAGAAACTTGGATGGGCTCTCTGTTCCTTTAAAAATGCCTTCCAAAGAATTTTAGCCTATGTTCTTTCCTGAGATAATGAGCCAAGTCATGTAGGCAAGCAGGCCTTATCTGCATAAATCCTTGACTACAAATAAAAGATACATACATGGGGTTAAGGAGCAGAAAGCAATAAAAACCTTCTCCACATGAGTCCTGTGGTCACCATCATCCTTCAGCTTTCTGGAGACTCTATGGAGCTGTCTGTTAAGGCTGCTGGGAATCACTAATCCACAGCTTTCCACTGTTTGCTGAGGGGACACCATCCTGTTGTTCACTGACGAACCCATTTTAGCAATTCTTTGACAAGCAAATATTGATAAATAGGACACCCTTTTACGAAGGTGTTCCAATTAATTGCACTCATGGGCACAAACACACAGTATATAGGCTTAACACAACTGTATCTCTACTGACATCTAACAAGATGTAGATGAATAGCAACAACCTTCTGGACCTGGAAGTACCTATGGATCAGAGGCAGTAATGGTGTAAAAAATACTATTGACTATTCCTAAGTAAAGTGAGCAGTTTTTGGTTTAGTGATAGTACAATAACAACAATGCAAAGTCAAGGAAGGTAATATCTGCTCTATTCAAAAATAGACATAAGATATTAAAACAATCTTTTCATTCCCTTTTCTTTCCTATTGCTGCTCCTCTCTTCTAAGCTATTCCCCAAGTGAAATAATCATATTAAAGTCTGAAGTAAAATATTTATGAGAGAATGCAGTACCATAATAATTTGTTTTAAATGCTGGAGAAGGTGTGGAGAAAAGTGAACCCTCTTGCACTGTTGGTGGGAATATAAATTGATACAGTCATTATGGAGGTTCCTTTAAAAAACTAAAAATAGAATTACCATATGATCCAGCAATCCCACTACTGGGCATATACCCAGAGAAAACCATAATTCAAAAAGACACATGCACCTCAATGTTCATTGCAGCACTATTTACAATAACCAGGTCATGGAAGCAACCTAAATGCCCATCAACAGATGAGTGGATAAAGAAGTTGTGGTACATATATACAATGGAATATTACTCAGCCATAAAAAGGAACAAAATTGAATCATTTGTTGAGACATGGATGGATCTAGAGACTGTCATACAGAGTGAAGTAAGTCAGAAAGAGAAAAACAAGTATCATATATTAACGCATGTATGTGGAACCTAGAAAAATGCTACAGATGAACTGGTTTACAAGGCAGAAGTTGAGACACAGATGTAGAGAACAAACGTATGTGGGGAAAACCACGGTGGGGTGGGGATGCTGGTGTGCTGAATTGGGCGATTGGGATTGACATGTATACACTGATGTGTATAAAATTGACGACTGATAAGAACCTGCAGTATAAAAACAAACAAACAAAAACAACTAATATTAGACTTTTTTGGGGATATTTGTATGGAAATATGTTTCAGACATTACATGAAATCTCTAAAAATCTTATATGTTCTGGTATAATGTTATAAGTCATAATTCTAGTTATTACTTTAAAATGTATATCTCAGAAATAACTAAATTTCCTTGTAAATTGCATTATTATGAATCTTCATCAAATCTTTAACTGTGGTCATTTTTAAGTCTTCTGTCACTTACAGACAGTTCTGGGTGTACTCTGATGCTTTTGCCAAATGTGCCTATAAAAGTGTTTCATCTTCAAGGAATTCATGAAAAAGACTCTGACAAGTACAGGTTTCTGGTAACTGACTATACCGCTGAACTGAATGAATAAGCATTTTCAGAATTCTAATGGAAAACTGATGAATTCATAAAAGTGCTAACAAAAGATCAAGATAAAAAAAATAATTACATGGGACTGTGTGAACTGATGAGGATGATTATAATTTTTGTGACTTTCTGTTTGAATTAAAAAAAGAAAATCCCACAGAGACTCAGAGGCAAAAAATATACAAATCAATTATCACTGCAAAGTAAAGGAGCTGTCACAGTGGAGGATTACTGGACTGAATGTCAATATTATGGCATAGTATGAGTGTGCTTCGTGTTTGGTAATTGCAATCATTGTTGCTTTTGTTGTGGCCATCCATTTACAATGCTTGGTGTCAGTTTATTTATCTCTTGTAAAAATAAAATATAGTGTGTATGTGTGAAAAAAATTTTGATTTTGATTTATTGAGGTGTAATTTACATACAGTAAAATTCTCCCTTTTCAAGTGTACAGTTACTTAGTTTTTATAAATATATAAATTCATGTAACTACCATTACAATCAAGATACAGCATAACCCTTCCATCTTCAGCCCCTGACAATCATTCACTTGATTTTTTCCCTATACTTTTGCCTTTTTCTTAATGCCATATAAATGCAATCATATAATATGTAGAACTTGAGGTGTGGCTTCTTCCATTTACTTAGCATTGTATTAAATTTTGTTCCCTCACTATCATGTGAAACACTTCTCAGTTAAGAAATCATCAAATTTGATTAGCAAATGTTGAAATTAAAGCCATTTTATGGCACAATTTTAATAATTCTATGTAAAGGTAATTTAGAGTTGGGCTTCCCTGGTGGCGCAGGGCTTGAGAGTCCGCCTGCCGATGCAGGAGACGCGGGTTCGTGCCCCGTTTCGGGAAGATCCCACATGCCGCGGAGCGGCTGGGCCCGTGAGCCATGGCCGCTGAGCCTGCGCGTCCGGAGCCTGTGCTCCGCAAATGGGAGAGGCCACAACAGTGAGAGGCCCGCATAACGCAAGAAAAAAAAAAAAAATAGAGTTAACATTAATGTCATCATTTGCTGTAGTTCACTGAGAAAGGATGGCATTTATATTTAAGGTGTATACCAGTTTCTATTTGTCACCCCTAAGTATTCTTTCCAAAGATATCTATTTAGTATAATGGCACTAAAGTGAGGCACAAGGTCATTTTCACTAGATATAAAACACACAGTAAAACCTTGCATGATACACACATCCCTGACTTCTGGATCCCATCAGAACTCATCACCTCTGCAGGTCTAGATGAGAATGACCTTGGATTTATCCTTAAGATAAGAGCAGTCTTGGTTGTTGAAAATTTGGAATATGGTATCATAAGATAGCACGTCTGGTTTTTCATCTCTATGCATGGTCCCACAGATTCTATCCAGGCTGCCATGAGACATAAACACCAAAAATGTGCTGTCTGAGGACCTAAGTTCTGAGTGGGTAGCAAATGTCTTTAGGACTAACTACATGGTCTAAAAGAGATCCTTTAAACATCAGATAATAATGTCCACCCTTTCTAACAGTGATGCTTTGAGCAAGGGAAAGAATAAATGTAAAGTGCCTGGAACTTTACAGTGTCTGATGTATAGAAGGAGCTCAGAAATGGCCGTTGCTATTGCTATTTTGTTGTTGTTGCTGTTTGAATCATATTATTATATTAATGCTGGCAAATTTACATGATATAACATTTTCATTTTAACCATTCATAAGTGTAAAATTCTGTGGCATTAAATACATTCACAATGTTATATGACATCACCATTATCTATGCTAACACTTTTTTATCATCTCCAAGAAAATCTCTCTACCCATTAAACAATAACTCCCACTTATCCCCTTCTCCCAAACTCTTGGTAACCTCTGTTCTACTTTCTTTCCCTATGAATTTGCATATTCTAAGTACACCATATAAGTGGAATGAAATAATAGTTGTCCTTCAGTGTCTAATTTATTTTAGTAAACATAATGTTTTTAAGGCCCATTCATCTTGTAGCATATATCAAAATTTCATTTCTTTTTATGGCTGAATAATATTCCATTTATATTTATACCATATGTTGTTTATCCATTTATTTGTTGATGAACACTTGGATTATTTCTACCTTTAGCTATTGTGAATAATGCTGCTGTGAATATTGGTGTACAGATTTATATTAAAATTCCTGATTTCAATTCTTTTGAATATATATACCCAGAAATGGAATAAAACTTCTTAATTTTGATGAAGTCTAGTTTATCTATACATTTTTTTTTTATTGCCTGTTCTGCTGACGTGAAGTTGTTTCCAAATCCAATGTGATGAAGATTTTCTCCAATGTTTTGAGCGTTTTACAGTTTTAGCTGTTAAATTTACTTTGATTCATTTTTGAGTTAGTTTTATATATGGTATAAGGTAAGGGTCCAGCTTTATTCTTTTGCATGTGGTTTATCCAGTTTTCCCAGTGCCATTTGTTGAAAGACTGTCCTTTCCAGTTTGAATAGTCTTGGCACTCTTCTAGAAAATTAATTAACCATATATATGAGATTTATTTCTGGTTTTTCTATTCTGTTCCATTGATCTATATCTGTATCCTTATGTCAGTACCATATTGTTTCAATTACTATAACATTATAGTACATTTTAAAGTTGGGAAGTATGAGTCCTCCAACTTTATTCTTATTTTTTAAGAATTGCTTTGGCTATTTGGGACCCCTTGCAATTCCATATAAATTTGAGGAATGGCTTTTCTATTTCTAAGAAAAAAAAGGCTATTGGAATTCTGAGAGGAACTGTATTGCATCTGTAGATCACTTTGGGTAGTATTCATATCTTACCAATGTTAAGTTGTGAAGATGGGCTGTGTTTCCACTTACATAGACCTTCCTTAATTTCTTTTAGCATTGTTGTGTAGTTTTAAGTATACAAGTCTTCATCTCCTTGGTAGATTTATTCCTATGTAGCTAATTATTTTTAGTGCTATTTTATAGGAAACTGCTTTCTTGATTTTCTTTTCGTATGTTCATTGTTGGTGGACAGAAACAAAACTAAATTTTGTGTGTGTTGATCTTGTACACTGCAACTTTGCTGAATTTATTAGTTCTAGTAGATTTATTGTGAATTATTTAACATTTCCTATATTTAGGAGATGTCATCTGTGAATGAAGATAATTTTACCTCTTCGTTTTCAGTTTGGGAGTCTTTTATTTATTTTTCTGTTTGATAGCTCAAGGTAGAACTTCCATTACAATGTTGAATAACAGCAGTGAAAGCTGTACCCTTCTATTGTTCCTGAGCTCAGTGGGAAAGCTTCCACTATTTCATCATTGAGTATGATGTTAGCTGTGGGTTTTCTATAAACATACTTTATCATGCTGAGAAATTTCCCCTTATTTCTAGTTTTCTGAAGAGTTTTTATCATGGAAGGATGTTGGATTTTGTCATATGTCATTTTCTGTATCAACTGAGATTACCATGTTTTCCCCATTCATTCCTTTAATATGATGTATTATACTGATTTATTATTTATATGTTGAAACACCCTTACTTCCCCAGGACAAATCCCCACTGGTCAAGATGAATATCCTCTTAATATGCTGTTGGACTCTATTTAATAATGTTTTGTTAGGATTTTTACATCTATACTCCCAAGGGATATTATTCTATAATTTTCTTATGATGACTTTATTTGGCTTTAGTATTAGAATAATTCTGGTCCCATAAAATATGTTAGGAAGTATTCTTTCCTCTTTAATTTTTTTGAGAAGTATTGGTGTTAATTCTCCTTTAAATGTTTGGTGGAATTCACCAGTGAAGACATCTGGTCCGAGACTTTTCTTTGCTGTGAGGTTTTTATTATTAATTTAATCTCCTTACTAGTATAGGTTTATTCTGAATTTCTTTATCTTCATGATTAGGTTTTATTAGGTTGTATGTTTCTAAGAATTTTTCCATTTCATCTAAATTATCCCGTTTGCTGGTATACAATTGTTCATATACTCTTTTATAATACTTATTTTATCTCTGTAAGGGCAGAATTAATATCCCCACTTTCATTTCTGATTTTTTTTGTTTTTTTTGTTTTTTTTTGGTACGCGGGCCTCTCACTGTTGTGGCCTCTCCCACTGTGGAGCACAGGCTCTGGACGCGCAGGCTCAGTAGCCATGGCTCACGGGACTAGCCGCTCCATGGCATGTGGGATCCTCCTGGACTGGGTCATGAACCCGTGTCCCCTGCATCGGCAGGCGGACTCTCAACCACTGCGTCACCAGGGAAGCCCCAATTTCTGATTTTTTTATTTGAATATTCATTCTTTCTTTTTTCTGTCAGTTTAAAGTTTTGTCAATTTTGTTGATCTTTTCAAAGAACCAAGATTTGCATTGATTTTCTCTTTGTCTTTTTATTCTATTGTTATCACACTTTTCAGTTCCAAAATTTCTTTTTGATTTCTTTTTGTAATTTCTATCTTTGTATTGATATCCTCATTTTGTACATATATGCTATTCTTGTCTTTGCCCATATCTTCCTTTAGCTTTTTTGTGCATTTTTAAAACAGTTGTTTAAAGAATTTATCTAGTAAGTCTGGGCTTCCTCAGGGATTTTTTTTTCCAGTTTTATTTTTGTTCTTTTTGAATAATTTCTGCTTCATTGTTTCTTCATGTGCCTTGTGATATTTTGTTAAAAACTGGGTATTTGAATTTTATAAAGCAATGACACTGGAAATCATATTATTCTCTTACCCCAGGGTTTTCTGTTGTTATTGATATTGTTGTTGTTATTATTGTTACTATTATTTATTATTCATTGTTTATTATTATTGGTTTTGTTTCAGTGTATCTCTGTACCAGAGATCAGCCTGATATCTTAAGTTCTTATCCAGTATTTTTGATCCTGGGTACAAGTGGTGGCTTTTATTTTTGAACACTGAAGATATTCTCCACCTATTTGAGTCTACACTAACTTTCCCTTGTGTTTTCAGCTGTTTTTGAGTGTCCAAAAATAATGTGTCCAAAAAATAATAACTGACTCCTTTAAGTCTCCTAGAAGCCATTTCAATCCATGTGTATTGAATATATGGTATCCAGCTTCTGCACCCACTGCTCAGCAATACAAAGCAGGA
>NW_006788892.1:450303-455494 GCF_000442215.2 Lipotes vexillifer
TCAGAACACAAAACCCTCATATGTGGAGGACAAGGCTATTACTGCCCATTTTGGATCCAAGAAGTGACAACATAAATGCATACCATGGGACTTGGGAGAGAGGTTAACTAATACTGCGCTCAGAGTTGAAATGGACTGAAATTAGCTGAAATTTACCAGCGAGGTGTTCCCTGGAAACTGCAAGTTTTCAAATAAACTCCAGTTCCAAAATAGTAACTTCAGAATGGTTCTGTCAGGAGAGAGATGGATTCTGGCCACTTCCTACTTCACTACCTCCCTGATGTCACTCACTTGGGCTGGTTATTTTTTACTTGCCATCCCAAGATCCATTCTTTGCTCTTATCTTCCCTGTTTTGTGACTATGGATCATACCCATTGGACTAGTATTGTCAACAAATTTGAATTGTGATTGGCCAGTAGGATGCACTACCTTAGGAATGAAGGAAACTGGAGAGTAGTAGAAGACAGAAGTTAAGATATTCTACACTTCCACATACCTACATTCCCCAGTGTTAGCACAGTTCTGTCAGTGGCTGTGTCCTCTATGACTGCAGTGCTTTCTGGATGAACCCCTTCCTCAGCTGTTACCACATCACCACAGTCTGGAACAAAGTGCGTGTGTGTGTGTGTGTGTGTGTATAATTCCTAAGAAAAGTGAGCAGTTTTTGGTTTAATAATAATCAAATAACTACAATAATAATGACAATATTATGGCTGAAATACATACACACATGGGCACACAAGTATGTATGTGTCTATATGTGTGTACATATATTTGTATATGTATGTATATACACTGCTCAAAGGAGGTATAGACAATTATAGACACCAGGTTTAACTTTTTAAAGTTTAAGAAAGCAAGCTCCAGGAAAGTAAATGAATGACCTCAAATTACAAAACTATTTAGTCATTAGAGATATATGGGCATGTAGGTTTATATGTACTGCACAGGGAAGGGACTCTTACCCTTGCTGTGAGATTTTTTTCCACACGCACACTGTAGCCTACATCCTCAAGCAGCCCTTTCACCTAAGTGATGTCACGATTGGACCCATTGTGCCTAGAGAGGTGGATAAACTCTGGGTTACAGATGATGATAACTAGTCCTCCATCTCTCATATTGGATAAGTCTACAGAATAAAGGCAAGTTAGATGCATTGCGTTTCTTCTTACATATCCACATCATAGTCAGAGTTACACTCTAAAAGATATGACAGCTACTTGATTGTCTGTTAGCTTTTCCCAGAACTATTTCTTCATTCTTCCCTACTAATGAATAGTAGAAGGAGTTTCTGAAATGAAACAGAGGCAATGGGGAAAAGATTCTAACTCAGGGTATGACAAAAAGAGCAAAATGTCAGAGTGGTAAGCAAGAACAGACTTGAGTTTTTTACTCAATTATTTTGTACAGTTTGCTAGAATATTTTCTCTCCTTGTTTCCCTCCTCTCTTCCATTTAGTCAAAGCTTATCTAATATTCAATATTCATCTCAAATTTTTTGAACATTGAAGATATTCTCCACCTATATCAGTCTACACTAACTTTCATGACACTTATAGGGACATTATTTTTAATATCTCTGTATTAAAATATACATATTTTAGCATCTACATATAATGTATTGCATCATTATTATTTCATTATTGCATATATTTTGGGGGAGTAAAATTGCTTTACAATGTTGTGTTAGTTTCTGCTGTACAATGAAGTAAGCCAGCTATATGTATACCTATATCCCCTCCCTCTTGGACCTCCCTCTCTCCCCCATCCCACCCATCTAGGTCATCACAGAGCACCGAGCTGAGTTCCCTGTGCTATACAGCAAGTTCCCACTAGCTATCTATTTTACACACAGTAGTATATTTATGTCAAACCTAATCTCCCAATGCATCCCACCCTCCCCCTCTATGTCCACATGTCCATTCTCTATGTCTACGTATTTATTCCTGCCTTACAAATAGGTTCATCTGTACCATTTTCCTAGATTCCACACATGTGCATGAAAATATCTACCTGTAATTGTATTTTAACTCCTATAGTGCCTTAAGACAGAACTAGAAAATATAACTTTCAGAACCTCTACATATTTCGTATCTAGGGAAACTTCCACTTCATTTTACCCTCCATTTCATTCATTGATCATCTTATCCTTCCAGCCTCTTTTTTGTGTAGTTCCAGGAATTTTTCATGAGGACAAAAGCTTAAGTTTTCCTATGAGTCTTCTGCATTCTGACTCTGTTCTTCTAGCAAGAATTCCTGCAAAAGTTTTAAAAGACGTGGCATAGAGTTGTGAGATCTAGTATATTGGCTCTCTCCTTGGTCTCAATACCCTAGAAATCATCACAGAGAAGGGAACTTATTCTCTTGAAAGAAAGAATAAAACTTTGTAAGAAAATATCTTAGCCTTTAAGAGTTATAGTTTTGTCCAACATCTTGTTAACAGAGATGAATTGTTAGGCAAGAGACAGCTCCTTTGTCAGGAAAGTTATCTGATTTAGAGATCTACACACAAGATTCAGAAATGCATGCATGTGACTCTTTGGTGAAGACTAGAAGGAAATGTGTCTAATAATAATAATCTATTGATCTATCTCAATTCTTGGAATTCACTAAGAATCTCCTTTAAGTCTAGTCTCTGATTCATAAGGATTGTCTGGCTTGTCCCTGAGAATACTAGGGGAAGTGACTTTTGTTTTGCATAGGCTTCTCCCTCTCTTCTCCCAGATTAAAAAAAGATCTGGGTTCTTGCTTCAATTGAACATTGGAGGAAATGTTTTGTTTGTTTTGTTGTTGTAGCTGTTGTTTTCCTTTCCTTGCTCAATAGTGGAATAGGTGAGTGACAGGACAACATGAGGCCTACTGTGGTGTTGGTGACAGGACTGGGTAGGGGAAATGTCCTTGCTGAAGATCCAGAGCTTAGAACAAAGGTCAGTCTCCTGGAGCAAGTATGTTTGTGATGATCAGGAAGCCAGGTTCCAGCTGGAGAATATTGATAATAATTTCTTCCCTGACTAGTCTTTAGCTTACTTTTGGGGGACATTGCACCCAAAATCTCCAAATGAGCTTCCAAAGAAGGGAACAGAACTGGACAGAACAGGTCTTTTGGCTTCACTTACTATAACCCTAGAATAGAGTAATAAAACAATGAGATTAAGGTGTACTTGATGCTGAGTCACAAATAACAGGATTCCCATAGACATCTATTTTATCATTTTAGTATCATATGATAGAAAACCCTTCTTGTTCAAGAATCACTATAGCTTAATAGTCATAAGGATGAACTTTGGAAGCAGTCTTGAATATTCTTTCTAACATCTATTAGCCAAGTCAACTTAGATTTCTTAATGTCTATGTTCTTTAGTTTCCTCAGTTGAAAAGCGAGGACAAAAATAGCAACTTCCTCATTAGATTTTTGTGAGTTAATATTGCTACATGAGAAATGCTTAGAGCAGTGCCTGCACATATTAAGCTTTATTTTAGTGTTAACATTATCATTATTATCTAGCTAATACAAATATAATGTGGACTCAGAAAACAATGGAATCATAATTAGATATTATATACACATGTGTAGTTCATATTGAATCACAAGGAAGCAATGTTCCCTACCTGACATTGCTCCTTCAGATTGAGGTGAGTTATTTAATCTAGAGTTCAGTACTGTCTTTGATTCCAGGGATTGTGAAACTGTCCTGGTGCTTTATCATAGGCACCCTTTTTACTTTTTATCTCATTGTGATTTAATCCATTCCCATGATGTTAAACTGAGAGTTCCCAACTGTATATCTCCAATTCTTCTGATGTCTAGATTTATGTAATCCACCATCTTTTTAACATCTGCTCTTGGATACATAATAGGCATCTTAAATTTAATGCATAAAAACTTTTGATATCTTCAATAATACTAACTGATTTTCTCTCATGTTTCTGCTTCTTAATAAATAACACTACTCTCCACTCATTTGTCCAAGTTGAAAACCTAGAGATCTTCTTTGACTCCACTATTTCCCTCATCCTCTACCAATTCCATCCTCCTCCAATATCCATTTTATTAACATATCCTGTTAACTCTACCACCAAAATGCATCCTATTTATCAGTTCTCACCTTCTCACTGCTACCCTTCTATTCCCATAACCCACAGTCTCCCATACAGATAATTGAAACAGCCTGAAAACTTAACCTCTCTATATCTATTCTTATCCTACTATTTTCTGCTGTCCCAATAGTGACCAGAAAAGCCTTCTGCCTTCAGTTCAATCTCTTTCAGAGCAAAGATCCTACAAAAATGCCAGTGTAACTATCCTCAAGTAAAACTTAGATCATAATCATAGACATCCATCAGACAATCTCACAGTCCCTTCTCTAAGAAGAAATAGGGTGTCAGATATTTCTCTGTCTTCACAATTAAATTTGCCTTCTGAGCAATTATATTGACACTGAATGAAACACTCCAGTGACTTCTCATCCTACTTAAAATAATGTCCTTTTGACTCTAACATGCTATTTGAAGACCTATATGATCAAGTCCCTGGCTAAACTTTGAGTTTATTTCATTCTTGCCTAGCAACATATATAATTTTTCTGTGTGTTTCTCAAACACCCCATGCCTGTTACTGCCTTGAGACCTTTGTATTTATTGTCCTCTATATTTATGGTTTCATTTCCCTAGATCTTTGTAAGACTGGGTTTTATTACTTATATCACTTGTATGACCTAACTGACTACTAATCCAGGTAGCCTTTCAGTCATTTTCCATCCTAACCTATCCCCTTATCGTATTTTGTTTTTATTTATAACTCTTTTCAACATCTGAAATGCTTTTTTTTTTAACTTCTAATGGCCACTCCCTCCCCACGCCAGTCTAAAATCCATATGAGTCTTATTTTTATGTTACGTATGACCAAGATGAAAAATACTGTTTGTTAGTAGTTACTAAAAGTTTTTTGAGAAAAATGAACCTGCACCAGGTTAAGGGCTGTGAACTTTGGCCTCAGGAAAGTGGGAAGTCCATGTGTTTTAAGTTATGAAAAGACATTTTATTGAGTTCCTTATTTTGTACCTGTTAAGCTGACTATTGGCATTAATATTTAGTATCTTTCATGAAGGAAAAACATTTGGGTATCTCACAGTGAAGACTATGAAAAACATTTCTAAGATTTCTAATTGTAAAAAATAAAGAATGTAGGGAA
>NW_006788892.1:456928-524498 GCF_000442215.2 Lipotes vexillifer
CCCGTGTCCCCTGCATCGGCAGGCGGACTCCCAGCCACTGCGCCACCAGGGAAGCCCTTTTTTTTTTTTTTCGGCTATGACATGAGCCATGTAAGATCTTAGTTCCCAGACAAGGGATGGAACCTGTGCCCCCTGCAGTGGAAGAGCAGAGTCTTAACCACCGGACTGCCAGGGAAGTCCCATGTGGCTCTCTTCTTATGTGTCAGAAAAGAAACAAAGAAAACAAAATCCTCAGAGCAATCAGGTTCTTCCTGTCCAGGCAGGGCACATTCACATCTTGACACACAGCTATTGCATTGCACATGTGGGTGGCTATATATAAATATATATATATGTGTGTATATATATATATATATATATATATACACATATATATATAGCATTTTTAAATGAGACTCTGTTTTCGTCTCTCAGGATTTCTTCTAATGAAAGAAGGAGCTACCATTCCATAGGCTGCCTTTCCATTTTTGTGATTCTTTACTTTGTCATGCAGAAGCTTTTCAGTTTGATGTAGTCCTATGCTATTATTTTGCCTTTGTTGTTTGTGCTTTTGGTGTCATATTCAAAAAGTCATTTGCAGTACCCATGTCGAGAACATTTCTCCCTATGTATTCTCATAGGAGTTTTAGGTCTATCCATTGTGAGTTAATTTTTGTGAGTGGTATAAGATAGGAAACCAATTTCATTTTTTATACATGAATATACATGAATATACAGTTTTTCCAACACAATTTATTGATGAGACTATCCTAATCTTATTGAGTATTCTTGACCACCTTGTCAATATTAGTTGACTGTATATGTATGGGTTTATTTCTGGGCTCTTGATTCTGTTACATTGGTCTATGTCTGTTTTTATGCCAGTGTCATACAGTTTGGTTTGCTATAGATTTGTAATATAGTTTGAAATCAGAACATGTGATCCCTACAGCTTGGTTTTTCTCAAGGTTGTTTTTGCTGTTTGGAGTCTCTTATGGTTCCATATGAATTAAAGGGGTTAATATCCAAATTATATGAGGAACTCATACAGCTCAATAGCAAAAACAAATTGTCTGATTAAGCAATGACTAGGGGACCTAAATAGTTTTTCTAAAGAAGACATACAAATGGACAACAGGTACATGAAAATGTGCTTAAAAACACTAATCATCAGGAGAATAAAAGTCAAAACCTCAATGAGATATCATCTCACACCTGTTGCAATATCTATTATAAATATAACAAGAGATAACAAGTGTTGGCCAACATGTAGAGAAAGGGAACCCTCATGCACTGTTGGTGGGAATATAAATTAGCACAGCCACTATGGAAAATGGTATGGAGGTTCCTCAAAAAATTAAAAATCAACCTACTGTGTGATTTATCAATCCCATTTCTGGGTATACATCTGAAGGAAATGAAATCACTATCCTGAAAATATGTCTTCATCCCCATGTTTATTACAATATTATTCACAACAGGCTGACATGGAAACAATCTAAGTGTCTATCTACAGTTAAATGGATAAGTAAAATGTAATATATATATATATAAAATTATCTCACTTACATGTGGAATCTAAGAAAGCTGAACTCATAGAAACAAATGGTAGATTTTGGTTGCCAGGGGCTAGGGGTAGGGGAAATGAGATGTTGATCAAATAGTAAAAACATCAAAACAACTATGAAAACAACTTATAAGATAAGATCTTTAGAAAGGCCTGGTACCTAGCACCCCAGTTGACTAAGGAGGCCTGTTATAGTTTCCTCTATAGATGCAAACTGGTTCAGTTGTTCCACTTATAACACAAAGTCAAATTCGGTAATTTTCTGTCTGTTATTAATCACTTGCTTCTTTTTAATTACAGCCCATGTATTGAATGCCAAATTTCTGAATCAATAAATCAAGAACAGTAAGAGTGTAGTAAAAAGTCATTAGTAAGTGAATTTATAAGATTCCTGTATCCCAACCTTAGTTTTTCTACTTTCTAGTTCAATGATCATAAACAAGTAAGTTAACCTTTCTTAGTCTCATTTTCGTAACAACAAATAGAGGTATCTCATGTACCACCAATTCACGGAGTTTTTGTGAAGAATTACTAAGATACTTTCCAGCTAACAAATAAAAAGACAAGACTGCCAGTTAAATAATGTCCCAAGTATGTCATGGGGCATATTTATCTAAATATTTGGGACTTACTTATAGCAAAAATACTATGTTAGTTAACTGATATTTAAATTTAACTATTGTCCAGTGTTTTATCTGGAAACATTTTCAAAGTTTTGAGCCAGATAATTCTTTATTTTAGAGGCCTGTATTGTGCATTGTAAGATGCTCAGGAGCATTGTTTACTTCTATCCACTGGGTGCCAATAACACTCCCTCAATTGTGACAACCAAAAATGTCTTCAGATATTTCAAAATATCTCCCCCCACAATCCTCCCTCCACACTGAGCCTCTTTAAATTTTGAGTTAGGTATAAGGCCCCTGCTCTCTCACTTACAATTTATATCACCTTGGGCTTACTTTCAGTTGCTTTAACTATATAATGGGGATAACAATAATATAAAGCTTTTTTAGATTGTTATGTGGATTAAATGACAAAGTTTATTTAATGAACCCATATATAGTGATAGGTGCTTACACATTTCAATTAGGTACTAATTTAATATACATGATGATTCTGTAAACTAGTCAATATTAAGTTCATTTTACAAATTAGAAAATCAAACTGAGGCACAGAGAAGTTAGGCAACTTGCTAAAGGTCATACAGCAAGTAAGTGGCAGAGCCAGAATTCAAACCCAGGTGGTCTGGTAGCAGAATCTAGTTCTTCATTATGCCAGACTGCCTCTCAGAAATTGGGTGTGGATTACATGGCAGGCATCTGGCGCATAGTAAGAGATTAATAGATTATATTCGTTGTTAGGCTTAGATTTGTGTTATTCTTTTATACAACTGTGAATTCAGGTGTTGTGCCATATGGTTTCTTTTGTACTTTTCTACACAATGTCCTTACAATTACCTTGTAAACTAGAGAGGGCAGGAAGGTAGCAGCATCTTTATCTGATGAATAGTGAGCCTACATAATTGCTGGAGAGATGGAATGAGCCTGAATGAGAATCCAGTTTTTCTCATCCCTGAGCCAGCTTTCTTTCATATCAAAAGTCACTTCCCTCTTGAACATTGTGTCAAGTCCTCTAAGAAGATGAGGAAGGTAATATTAAAAGGCTTAAGACAGGCCTTAAGAGGACAAAAGCACAAGAGAAAAATATGTGACAATAGAAGAGAACAGAGAATCCCTAAATGGTAGGACAACCTAAAAACCTACCTGTATTTAAGGGGCACCTACTAAGTGTCATGAACTGTGGTGGTTGCTTTATATACAATCAGGTATTATTCAGTCACAGTTCTGTGGAGAAATGTTAGTGCTGTATCATAATTATACAGCTGAATAAAACTCTAGTGTACAGCTCTTGTGGGAAGTCACATTGTTAATATCTGGTAGAAATCAAATTTAAATTCACTCTTCTACTTTTAAAACTTGAGCTATTCCATGTGCAAATACAAGAGAGGGAAGAACATTATATATCCACAGAGAAACATAAAAGTTGAAAACACAGATATCAGAGTGACATAGATGGAGGAAATGACAGAGGTGAGGAGGAAAACCTATTTCCTTTTAAACAGAGAATCCTTGCTATAGAGGAAGGTAAAAAGAAAATTATCTAAGTAAATTGTTTTCTTTACAAAGGACTTATCACTAACTGATATTTTCTGTTGTTTATGTATTGCCTGTCTTTTTCTACTACAAAATGAGTCTCCTGGAAAGAATGACCTTTTCCATCTTCTTTGTTTTCTATGTCCACATCACCTAAAATAATGGTTTTGGTCTAGAGGGTAATCAGTATATATTGTAAAATGTGAATGTTTTATAGAGTGAAAGGGAGAATAAATGTCAAACATATTTGTGAATAAAAATAGTTTTGAAAAATATCTGATAAAGTAGGACAATTAATTTAAAATACAAAATTAAACATGAAGATAAATGTGGGAAAGATAAATATGAATTATTGAATTTAATCATAATACATTCTCCTATTTATTTTGATTCATTAAATACATATTTATAGAGTACATAATAAATGTCAGGCATCTAGGGAGGCAAAACAAGAATAAGATATTGTTCTTGTCAAATATTTTTTACTGACTACTTGGGGAATACCAACATGTGGTATCATTGCTTTTACAAAATTAAAATATGCATATGTGGGGAGGCCATGCATGTGGTCAATTGCTCCACTGCTAGGTGAACAAATTTGGCAACGGCTTTTGTGTAAGATAAAAGTCCTGTACTATTTTAGTCTCATAAATTTAATCAGTGCTAGGACAATTCAATAATATCTTAGGTGCTATTAATCTTAATTCACTCAAAAATATGTACTGTGATTCTACTAAATATTATACACTGTTTTCAGTGAGAATAGCACAAGTTATAGAATCCTGACTTTATAAAACTTACATTCTAGTAGGAAGAAGACAGTTAGTAAGTTCATGGAATCTTCAATTTTAATAAAATATATATTTCCTTGTTCTGTGAAAAGGGCCTAGAAGCCATAATACTCCGGTAACAATGATTACTTCTGGTGTGCAGATATAATTTTTAAATATTATTTTTTACTAAAAGGGATGAAGGATCCTTGGAAAAATATTGAACAGCTGATTCCAGGTCATAGGCAGGAAATATACAAAATGAATGTGGGATGTCTACTTGAACCAGAAATCAAGGAATCTCTCATGGGGTCATGAGGTTATGCTAAAGAGACATAGGGAGCCAACTCCCACAGGCCAAACACGGAGCAATTTTTCCTTCACAAATAATGTCTTCAAATGATTAAAAATCATATGATTAAAAAAATATATGATATATTTAAAAAAACAGTGTGCACCAATTTTTTTTTTTATGGAGTAAGAGAAACAAAAACTCTTCACTTAAAGTTAAAATTGCTAGAATAGCTGTTAATTATTCTGAAATTTGATAATTAAAGAGAAATTAACCTTTTATCTTCTTTTTCTATATGAATTGTATTTTAGGATAACCAAGTTATGCCTAGTACACAAGGGGAAATTCATACTAAGAATAATTCCGAGAGAGGTGGCATCAAGATGGAGGAGTAGGAGAATGCTGAGTTCACCTCCCTTCACGAATACATAAAAACTACAACTACATATAGAGAAACTAATGAAATAAAATTATCTTTAAAGCAACAGAAGAAAATTTTTAAACCTAGAATTGTCTCTCTGCCCATTTGAGCAACTACTTCCTTGCCTTTAGTGTGCACCGTGCATCTTCATTATATACTAACTAAATCCCCGTAGAAGACATAAGAATGCCTACTTACCAAAATAAAAAGAAAAGAAAAGAAAAAGAAAAAGCAATTAATTTCCTTCTGGGGCCAGTAAGGTAACTCTTTAGGAGATAACATTTCTTTCTCAATTCTGTAGGAATCATGATAACCCACTACTTACCTTATTAGATTATATAAACTAAATATGTTACTTTGTTATATAATCCTTTGTCTCAAAAACTTATATAACTATGCCTTGACCTCTAACAGGTGGAGCAATCCTCAGAGCTTTCTGAAAGACTATCTTCCAGGTTATAATCCTCGTGTTGGCTTGAATAAAATTCTCCATTTCTTTCTTTGATTGACTATTTCTTAATTTTTATTGACACAATCGTCACTGAAAATGACCTGATGGCTAGGAGAACAGATTTTCTACAACCAAGGTTGTACAGACAGAACCATATGGTGTCTGTAGGAGGGGAGGAGAAGCCATCTAGTTGGGACCTATGTCCCTAGCAGGTGACCCAGAAGAAGAGGGGGATATCACAGGCTTGGGGATCCTCTCTGTGGAGTGAAGAGTTTGAGCCACATATGATGCACCTGAGTTCTGGAGTCTGATACTGGGAAGACAAGCCACCTTAGCTGGTTTGAAACCCAGTGGGGCTTACTGGAGGATTGTAAGTAACCAAGACTCTGCTCTTGAAGCAGCAGACTGAAAACCACCTGGTGTTCTGGCTGGCTTTCCAGGACCACCCCAGCACACACTCCAGACTGCAACAAGCTTCTGCTCCAGTCCCTCCTGCTCAGGCACTGCTTCCTGCTAATTTGGTGGCTGTCATTGTCAATGAAAGTGTGCAAACTTGGAAGGAACAGAGCTAGCTCAGGCCCCAGCCCTGTCTCTGACCAGGGCACCGGCAGCCATTGTCAGCACATGCTTTAGTGCACACACACAGGAGGAAGTGAAACCAGCTTCAGGCAAAGGATGCCATTGCTGACTTACAAGTTCATGCACAAACTTGGGAGAGGGTGGAAGAAGCTCCACTGAAGAGATTACCATTGCAGGCACACATGTCCATGTGCACATGTGGGAAATGACAGAACCAGCTCAGTAGTTTGGATCCAGATCTCTGACCCCAACCTAGCCTCTATCCAAGGTGCATATACCAGGGAAACAGTGAAACAAGCTCAGAAGTGCAGCCCCAAGCCTTCAGGCCTGGCCATGGCCTGAACCAAGGCAGAAATTGCCATCACACCCTGAGGAAAACCAACTCCTTCACAGGTCCTCCTCTAGCACCTTGGGACACATCTCCATGCCCCAGTAAACCAGTGAGCATAGGAGAAGCCATGGCTTGCACCTGGCTCTATCCACAGCTCTTCCAAATCCCACCAGCCATCTACCAAGGATGTTACTAGCACAACACAGGGAAAGATGCAGCCTATGCTCACTTCAGATTCAGCTATGCCACCAAGCCATGAGGCACACATATACTGCATAGGGACACTCCAACACAAAGAAAAACCTTCAAGACTGGAATAAGTAACTGTTTCACCTAATTTTGTAGAGACAGAGAAAGTTAAACACAATGAGAAGACAGAGGAATATGTTTCAAAAGAAAGCACATGAAAAAAACCCTAAAGATACAGAGATAAATAATTTACCTGATAAATAGTTAAAAGCAATAATAATAAGAATGCTAATGCTAACTGAATTAAGGAAAAGAATAGACAAGCACAGTGAAAATTTAAGAAAGAACTAGAAAATATATAAAAGAACTAGTAAGAGCTGAAGAACACAATAACTAAAATGAAAAATAAAATAGAAGAAAATAACAGCAGCTTCAATGATACAGTTGAACTCATAAGAGATCTGGAAGACAAAATAATGGCAGTTACCCAATAAAAATATTAAAAAGAAAACGAAATTTTTTAAAAAGATAATAGTTTATGAGACCATTGGGATAACATCAAGTATACTAACATTCACATTATAGCAGTTCCAGAAGGAGAAGAGAGAGAGAAGGGGGTTGGAAATGTATTTGATAAAATTATGGCTGAAAACTTCCTGAACCTGAAGAATGAAACCACTATACAGGTACAGGAAGCACAGAGAGTTCCATACAAGATGAACCAAAGGAGACCAACATCAAAACATATAATAATTAAAAAGACAAAAGTAAAAGTTAAAGAGAGAAATTTTAGAGACAGCAAGAAAGAAACAAAGAATAACATGCAAGTGAACCTCTATAATGCTATAAGATGATTTTTCAACAGAAGCTTTGCAGGCCAGAAGGGAGTCACACGATATATTTAAAGTGCTGAAAGGAAAAAAAAAATAAAAAAATCTGCAGCCTAGGGTACACTACCAAGATAGGTTATCACTCAAATTTGAAGGAAAGATGAAGAGTTTCTTAGAAAAGCAAAAAATAATGGAGTTCATCAATACTAAACCAATTGTACAAGAAATGGTAAAGAATCTTCTTCATGTGAAAAAGAAATAGTTACAACAATAAATAAGAAAATATAGGAATGGAAAAACCTCACTGGTAAAGGCAAATATATAGTAAAGGCAGGGGATCAACTAGCTAAATAAGCTAGTACTAAAATTAAAAGAAAAAAATTGTAAAACTCAACAATAACTACAAAAAACAGTTAAGGGATAGATATGAAAAAGGAAAATATGACATCAAAAATACGAAATGCAGTGGGGGAGTAAAAATGTAGATTTTTTAAAAATGTGTACAAAATTAAATAACTCCCAGTTTAAAACAAGTAGAGTTACAAATCAACATTTATGAACCCAGTGTAACCACAAATCAAAAATCTACAATATATACACAAAAATTCGGATATAGTAACACAAACATAATACAAAAGAAAATCATCAAACCACAAGGGAATGCACTAAAAGAAGAAGAGAAATGCAGAAAAGAACTACATAAACAATCAGAAAATAACTAACAAAATTTCAATAACTAAATACCTATTAAAAACTACTTTAAAATGTCATGGAATAAATGCTCCAAACAAAAGACACAGGGTGGCTGACAAGATAAAAGAAAAAAACAAACAAAAACAATTCTATATACTGCCTACAAAACACTCACTTAAGAGCAAGAGACACACAGAGATTGAAAGTGAGGGAAGATGTTGAGATCAACTTCCTCCCCAAAAATACATCAAAAATACATGTATATGTGGAAAACAACTACAAAACACCTATTGAATGCTGACAGAAGACCTCAGACTTCCCAAAAGCCAAGAAACTCCCCATGTACCTGGGTAGGTCAAAAGAAAAAACAGAGATAAAAGAATAGAGACTAGACCTGCACCAGTGGGAGGGAGCTGTGAAGGAGGAAAGGTTTCCACACACTAGGAAGGCCTTTTGTGGGCAGATACTGCTGGTGGCAGAAGGAGGGAGCTTCAGAGCCACGGAGGAGAGTACGGCAACAGGGGTGCAGAGGGAAAAGGGGAGAGATTCCTGCACAGAGGATCAGTGCTGACCAGCACTCACCAGCCTGAGAGATTTGTCTACTCACCCGTTGAGGTGGATGGGGGCTGGAAGCTGAGGCTTATGCTTTGGAGGTTAGATCTCAGGGAGAGGACTGGGGTTGGCTGCATGAACACAGCCTGAAAAGAGCTAGTGTTCCACAGTGATCCAGGCGGGAGTCTGGGAAAAATTCTGGAACTGCCTGAGAGGCAAGGGAAAATAGTTTCGTGGTGCATGAGGAAAGGGGATTCAGAGCACCACCTAAATGAGCTCCAGAGAATGGAGTGAGCCACAGCTACAAGCACGGACATCAGAGATGGGCAAGAGATGCTAAGGCTGCTGCTGCAGCCACCAAGAAGTCTGTGTGCAAGCACAGGTCACTATCCACACTTCCCCTTAAAGGAGGCTGTGCAGCCTGCCACTGCCAGGGTCCCATGATACAGGGACAACTTCCCCAGGAGAACACACGATGCATATCAGGCTGTTGCAACGTCATGCCGGCCTCGACCACTGAAGGCTTGCCCCACATTCCATACCCTTCCCTCTCTCCAGCCTGAGTGAGCTAGAGCCCCTAATCAGCTACAATTTTAAGCCCATCCTGTCTGGGTGAAGAAGATATGCCCTCAGGTGAACTACACAAAGAAGTAGCACCAAATCCAAAGCTGAACCTCAGGAGCTCTCCAAACAAAGAAGAGAAAGGGAAATTTCTCTAGGCAGCCTCACAAACAGTGGATTAAATCTCCAAAATCAACTTGATGTAGCCTGCATCTGTGGAATACCTGAATAGACAATTAATCATGCCAATATTGAGGTGGTGGACTTTGGGAACAACTGTAGAATTGGGGTTTGCTTTCTGCTTCTAATTTTGTTCCTAGTTTTATGTTTATTTTAGTTTAGTATTTAGAGCTTCTTATCATTGGTAGATTTGTTTATTCGTTGGGTTGCTCTATTCCTTTTATATATGTATATATTTTTTCCTTTTTCACTTTTTGTGAGTGTGTATGTGTATATTTCATTGTGTGATTTTTGTGTGTATAGCTTTGCTTTTGCAATTTGTCTTAGAGTTATGTCTGTCCTTTCTTTTTTTTTTTCTTAGTATACATTTTAGCACTTGTATCATGGAAGGATTTTTTGTTTTGGTTTCTGTTTGGTTGCTCTCTTCTTTCTTTCTTTTTTAAAAATACTTTAATATTTTTTTAATTTTAATAATTTTTTTTAACAAATTTATCTCATTTTATTTTTTTCTTTCTGTCTTTCCTTTTTTTCTCCCTTTTCTTCTGACCCAAGTGCCTGACAGGGTCTTGGTGCTCTGACCAGGTGTCAGGCCTGAGCCTCTGAGGTGGGAGAGCCGAGTTCAGGATATTGATCCACCAGGGGCCTCCCAGCTCCATGTAATATCAAATGGCAAAAGCTCTCCCAGACATCTCCATCTCAATGCTAAGACGCAGCTCCACTCAACAACAGCCAAACTAAATTGTTGGACACCCTAGGCCAAACAACTAGCAAGACAGGAACACAAAACCACTCATTAGCAGAGAGGCTGCCTAAAGTCATAATAAGCTCACAGACAACCCAAAACACACAACCAGATGTGGTCTTGCCCACCAGAAAGACAAGATTCAGCCTTATCCACCAGAGCACAGGCACCAGTCCCCTCCACCGGGAAGCTAACACAACCCGCTGAACCAACCTTAGCAACTGGGGGCAGACACAAAAACAACGGGAACTGTGAACCTGCAGCCTGCAAAAAGGAGACCCCAAACACAGTAAGTTAAACAAAATGAGAAGACAGAGAAACACACAGCAGATGAAAGAGCAAGGCAAAAACAAACCAGACCAAAAAAATGAAGAGGAAATAGGCACTTTACCTGAAAAAGAATTCAGAGTAATGAGAGTAAAGATGATCCAAAATCTTGGAACTAGAATGGAGAAAATATAAGAAATGTTTAACAAGGACCTAGAAAAACTAACGAGCAAACAAACAATGATGACAAACACAATAAATGAAATTAAAAATTCTCTAGAAGGAATCAACAGCAGGATAACTGAGGCAGAAGAACGGATAAGTGATCTGGGAGATAAAATACTGGAAATCACTACCACAGAGCAGAATAAAGGAAAAAGAATGAAAAGAATTGAGGACAGTCTCAGAGACCCCTGGGATAACATTAAATGCACCAACATTCGAATTTTAGGGGTCTCAGAAGAAGAAGAGAAAAAAAAGAAAGAGACTGAGAAAATATTTGAAGAGATTATAGTTGACAACTTCCCTAATATGGGAAAGGAAATAGTCAATCCGGTCCAGGAAGCACAGAGAGTCCCATACAGGATAAATCCAAGGAGAAACATACCAAGACACATATTAAGCAAACTATCAAAAATTAAATACAAGGGAAAAATATTAAAAGCAGCAAGGGAAAAGCAACAAATAACATAACAAATTCCTTAAGGGAATCCCCTTAAGGTTAAGAGCTGATCTTTCAGCAGAAACTCTGCAAGCCATAAGGGAGTGGCAAGACATATTTAAAGTGATGAAAGGGAAGAGCTTACAACCAAGATTAATCTACCTAGCAAGGATCTCATTCAGATTTGATGGAGAAATTAAAAGCTTTACAGACAAGCAAAAGCTAAGAGAACACAGCACAACAAAACCAGCTTTACAAAAAATGCCAAAGGAACTTCCCTAAGCCGGAAACACAAGAGAAGGAAAGACCTACAATAAGAAGCCCCCAAAATTAAGAAAATGGTAATAGGAACATACATATCAATAACTACATTAAAGGTAAATGAATTAAATGCTCCAACCAAAAGACATAGGCTAGCTGAATGTTTACAGAAACAAGACCTGTATATATGCTGCCTACAAGAGAACCACTTCAGACCTGGGGAAACATGTAGAATGAAAGTGACAGACTGAAAATGAGGGGATGGAAAAAGTTATTCCATGAAAATGGAAATCAAAAGAAAGCTAGAGTAGCAATTTTCATATGAGACAAAATAGACTTGAAAATAAAGACTATTACAAGAGACAAAGAAGGAAACACATAATGATCAAGGGATCAATCCAAGAAGAAAATATAACAATTGTAAATATTTATTCACCCAACATAGGAGAACCTCAATACATAAGGCAAATGCTAACAGCCATAAAAGGGGAAATCGACAGTAACAAGTTAATAGTAGGGGACTTTAACACATCACTTTCAGCAATGGACAGATCATGCAAAATGAAAATATATAAGGAAACACAAGCTTTAAATGATACATTAAACAAGAGAGACATAATTGATATTTATAGGACATTTCAACCAAAAACAACAGAATACACTTTCTTCTCAAGTGCTCAAAGAACATTTTCCATGATAGATGATATCTTGGGTCACAAATCAAGCCTTGGTAAATTTAAGAAAATTGAAATATTATCAAGTATCTTTTCCAACCATGATGCTATGAGACTAGATATCAATTACAGGAAAAAAATCTGTAAAAAATACAAATATACGGAGGCTAAACAATGCACTACTAAACAACCAAGAGATCAGTGGAGAAATCAAATAAGAAATCAAAAAATTTCTAGAAACAAATGACAGTGAAAATACGATGACCCAAAACCTATGGGATGCAGCAAAAGCAGTTCTAAGAGGAAAGTTTATAAGAATAAATCTTACCTCAAGAAACAAGAAACATCTCAAATAAACAACCTAACATTACAACTAAAGCAATTAGAGAACGAAATATACACAAAGTTAGCAGATGGAAAGAAATCGTAAAAATCAGGCCAGACATAAATGAAAAAGAAATGAAGAAAATGATAGCAAAGATGAATAAAACTAAAAGCTGGTTCTTTGAGAAGATAAACAAAACTGAAGAACTATTAGCCAGACTAATCAAGAAAAAGAAGAAGACTCAAGTCAATAGAATTAGAAATGAAAAAGGAGATGTAACAACTGACACTTCAGAAATACAAAGGATCATGAGAGATTACTCTAAACAAGTATATGCCAATAAAATGCACAAGCTGGAAGAAATGGACAAATTCTTAGAAAAACACAATCTTCGGAGACTGAACCAGGAAGAAATAGAAAATATAAACAGACCAATCAGAATCACTGAAATTGAAACTGTGATTAAAAACCTTCCAACAGGGGCTTCCCTGGTGGCGCAGTGGTTGAGAGTCCACCTGCCAATGCAGAGGACACAGGTTCGTGTCCCGGTCCAGGAAGATCCCACATGCCATGGAGCAGCTGGACCCATGAGCCATGGCCGCTGAGCCTGCGGGTCCGGAGCCTGTGCTCCGCAACGGGAGAGGCCACAACAGTGAGAGGCATGCGTAACGCAAAAAAAAAAACCTTCCAACAAACAAAAGTCCAGGACCAGATTGTTTAACAGGCAAATTCTATCAAACATTTAGAGAAGAGCTAACACCTATCTTTCTCAAACTCTTCCAAAATATAGCAGAGGGAGGAACACTCCCAACAAACCCATTCTATGAGGCCACCATCACCCTGATAACAAAACCAGACAAAGATATCACAAAAAAAGAAAACTACAGGCCAATATCACTGATGAACATACATTCAAAAATCCTCAACAAAATACTAGTAAACAGAATCCAACAGCACATTAAAGGGATAATACTCCATGATTAAGTGGGGTTTATCTCAGGTATGCAAGGATACTTCAATATACGCAAATCAATCAGTGTGATACAACATATTAAATTGAAGGATAAAAACCATATGATCATCTCAATAGACGCAGAAAAAGCTTTTGACAGTATTCAACACATATTAATGATAAAAACTCTCCAGAAAGTAGGCCTATTATGTCAACATAATAAAGGCCATATATGACAAACCCAAAGCCAGCATCGTTCTCAATGGTGAAAAATGAAACCATTTCCACTAAGATCAGGAATAAGACAAGGTTGCCCACTCTCACGGCTATTATTCAACATAGTTTTGGAAGTTTTAGCCACAGCACTCAGAGAAGAAAAAGAAATAAAAGGAATCCAAATGAGAAAAGAAGTAAAACTGCCACTGTTTGCAGATGATACGATACTTTTCATAGAGAATCCTAAAGCTGCTACCAGAAAACTACTAAAGCTAATCAATTAATTTGGTAATGTAGCAGGATACTAAATTTATGCACAGAAATCTCTAGCATTCCTAAACACTAAAGATGAAAAATCTGAAAGAGAAATTAAGGAGACACTCCCATTTACCATAGCAACAAAAAGAATAAAATACCTAGGAATAAACCTACCTAAGGAAATAAAAGACCTGTATGCAGAAAACTATATGACACTGATGAAAGAATTTAAAGATAATACAAACAGATGGAGAGTTATACCACGTTTTTGGATTGGAAGAATCAACATTGTTCAC
This sequence comes from Lipotes vexillifer, assembly GCF_000442215.2. Classification (NCBI taxonomy): domain Eukaryota; kingdom Metazoa; phylum Chordata; class Mammalia; order Artiodactyla; family Lipotidae; genus Lipotes; species Lipotes vexillifer. The sequence continues at coordinate 471,129 of NW_006788892.1, forward strand.
AATTGTTCACAATGACTATACAACCCAAAGAAATCTACAGATTCAATGCAATTCCTATCAAACTGTCAATGGCATCTTTCACAGAAGTAGAACAAAAACTTCACAATTTGTATGGAAACACACACAAAAAAAGATTGCCAAAGCAATCTTAAGAAAGAAAAATGGAGCTGGAGATATCAGGCTCCCTGACTTCAGACTATACTAGAAATATGCAGTAATCAAGACAGTATGGTACATGAACAAAAACAAAAATATAGATCTATGGAACAGGATAGAAAGCCCAGATATAAACCCACACACATATGGTCACCTTATCTTTGGTAAAGTAGGCAAAAATATGCAATGGAGAAAAGACACCCTTTTCAAAAAGTGGTGCTGGGAAAGCTGGGCAGCTACATGTAAAAGAATGAAATTAGAACACTCCCTAATACCACACACAAAAATAAACTCAAAATGTATTAAAGACCTAAATAACAACATAAAGAAGGAGCCACAATGAGATGTTTAGGAGAGGCAGATTTGCAAAATTCCTATATCCCCAGGAAATTGACACAGAAATACAGAAAAATTACCTGACAGAGCTTCTCCAAATACAGTGAGAGGTCTGAGCTCCACGTTGGGGGTAACCAGTCTGGGGGTCTTGCCTTTGGAAGATGAAACGCCAGAGCATATGGCTTTTAAGACAAGCAGGTCTTAATTTTGTGAGTCCCAAAGGGCTGGGGGAAATAGAGATTTCACTCTTAAAAGGTGCACACAAAATCTCACACACTCTGGGGCCCAGAGCAGGAGCAGTAATCTGAGAAGAGCCTGGGTCAGAACTATATGTTAATGATAGCAAAGATCAATAAAACTAGAAGATGGTACTTTGAGAAGATAAAAAAATTAATAAACCATTAGCCAGATTCATCAAGAAAAACAGGGAGAAGACTCAAATCAATAGAATTAGAAATGAAAAAGGAGAAGTAAAAACTGACACTGCAGAAATAAAAAAGATCATGAGACATTACTACAAGCAACTCTATGCCAATAAAATGGACAACCTGGAAGAAATGGAAAATTCTTAGAAATGCAAAACCTGCCAAAACTGAATCAGGAAGAAATAGAAAATATGAACAGACCAATCACAAGCACCAAAATTGAAGCTGTGATTAAAAATCTTCCAACAAACAAAAACCCAGGATCAGATGGTTTCACAGGTGAATTCTATCAAACATTTAGAGAAGAGCTAACACCTATCCTGCTCAAACTCTTCCAAAATATAGCAGAGGGAGGAACACTCCCAAACTCATTCTATGAGATGACTATCACCCTGATACCAAAACCAGACAAGGAGGTCACAAAGAAATAAAACCATAGGCCAATATCACTGATGAACATAGATGTAAAAATCCTCAACAAAATACTAGCAAACAGAATCCAATAGCACATTAAAAGGATCAAACACCGTTATCAAGTGGGGTTTATTCCAGGAATGCAAATATTCTTCAATATAGGCAAATCAATCAATGTGATAAACCATATTAACAAACTGAAGGAGAAAAATCATATGGTCATCTCAATAGATGCAGAGAAAGCTTTTGACAAAATTTAACACCCATTTATGTTAAAAACCCTCCAGAAATTAGGCATAGAGGGAACTTTCCTCAACATAATAAAGGCCATATATGACAAACGCACAGCTAACATCATCCTCAATGGTGAAAAACTGAAACCATTTCCACTAAGATCAGGAACAAGAAAACGTTGCTCACTCTCACCACTCTTATTCAACATGGTTTTGGAAGTTTTAGCCACAGCAATCAGAGAAGAAAAGTAAATAGAAGGAATCCAAATTGGAAAACAAGAAGTAAATCTGTCACTGTTTGCAGATGACATGATACTATACATAGAGAATCCTAAAGATGCTACCAGAAAACTACTAGAGCTAATCAATGAATTTGGTAAAGTAACAGGATACAAAATTAATACACAGAAATCTCTGGCATTCCTTTACACTAAAGATGAAAAATCTGAACGTGAAATCAAGAAAACACTCCTGTTTACCACTGCAACAAAAAGAATAAAATATCTAGGAATAAACCTACTTAAGAAGTCAAAAGACCTGTATGCAGAAAATTATAAGACATTAATGAAAGAAATTAAAGATGATACAAATAGAGGGAGAGATATATCATGTTCTTGGATTGGAAGAATCAACATTGTGAAAATGACTCTACTACCCAAAGAAATCTACAGATTCAGTACAATCCCTAAAAAATTACCACTGGCATTTTTCACAGAAATAGAACAAAAATTTTTACAATTTGTATGGAAACACAAAAGACCCTGAAGAGCCAAAGCAATCTTGAGAATGCAAAATGGAGCTGGAAGAATCAGGCTCCCTGACTTCAGACTATACTAGAAATCTACAGTAATCAAGACAGTATGGTACTGGCACAAAAACAGAAATATAGATCAATGGAACAGGATAGAAAGCCCAGAGATAAACCCATGCACATATGGTCAACTTATCTTTGATAAAGGAGGCAGGAATGTACAGTGGAGAAAGGACAGCCTCTTCAATAAGTGGTGCTGGGAAAAACTGAACAGGTACATGTAAAAGTATAAGATTATATCACTCCCTAACACCATACACAAAGATAAGCTCAAAATGGATGAAAGACCTAAATGTAAGGCCAGAAACTATCAAACTCAGAGGAAAACATAGGCAGAACACTCTATGACATAAATCACAGCAAGATCCTTTTTGACCCACCTCCAAGAGAAATGGAAATAAAAACAAAAACAAACAAATGGGACCTAATGAAACTTAACGGCTTTTGCACAGCAAAGGAAACCATAAACAAGACCAAAAGACAACCCTCAGAATGGGAGAAAATATTTGCAAATGAAGCAACTGACAAAGGATTAATCTCCAAAATTTACAAGCAGCTCATGCAGATCAACAACAACAACAACAACAACAACAAAACCCAATCCAAAAATGGGCAGAAGACCTAAATAGACATTTCTCCAAAGAAGATATACAGACTGCCAACAAACACATGAAAGAATGCTCAACAACATTAATCATTAGAGAAATGCAAATCAAAACTACAATGAGATATCATCTCACACCGGTCAGAATGGCCATCATCAAAAAATGTAGAAACAATAAATGCTGGAGAAGGTGTAGAGAAAAGGGAACGCTCTTGCAATGCTGGTGGGAATGTGAATTGGTACAGCCACTATGGGCAACAGAATGGAGTTTCCTTAAAAATCTACAAATATGACCCAGCAATCCCACTACTGGGCATATAACCTGAGAAAACCATAATTCAAAAAGTGTCATGTACCAAAATGTTCATTGTAGCTCTATTTACAATAACCAGGACATGGAAACAACCTAAGTGTCCGTCATTGGATGAATGGATAAAGAAGATGTGGTACATATGTACAATGGAATATTACTCAGCTATAAAAAGAAACGAAATTGAGCTATTTGTAATGAGGTGGATTGACCTAGCCTCCGTCATACAGAGTGAAGTAAGTCAGAAAGAGAAAGACAAATACCATATGCTAACACATATATATGGAATTTAAGAAAAAAAATGTCATGAAGTACCTAGGGGTAAGGCAGGAATAAAGACACAGACCTATTAGAGAATGGACTTGAGGATATGGGGAGGGGGAAGGGTAAGCTGTGACAAACTGAGAGAGTGACATGGACATATATACACTACAAAAATTAAAGTAGATAGCTAGTGGGAAGCAGCCGCATAACACAGGGAGATCAGCTCAGTGCTCTGTGAACACCTAGAGGGGTGGCATCGGGAGGGTAGGAGGAGGGGAAAATATTTTTACATATAAATGATTCACTTTGGTATAAAGCAGAAGCTAACACATCATTGTAAAGCAGTTATACTCCAATAAATGTGTAAAAAAATAAAAATAAAATATTTTTAAAAAATTTTAAAAATAACTATATGTTGATCTTCAAGAGTCATCTGGAAAAGCAGGAGGCAACTGCAGCTCACTGTGTACATAGGCATTGGCAGCAGTCATTTTTGGAAGCTCTTTCTACCATGTGGACACTGGAGCTCAGAAGTGCCATTGTGTAATCCTCCCTCTAGCTCATTAACAGCAAGATCTGGCCTCATCCAATGGCCTGTAGGTGACAGTGTTAGAATGCCACAGCACAAGAAATTAACTGGACAGGAACACAACCCCATTCCATCATCAAGCAGGATGACTTAAGCCCCCCAGAGCCAACAGTGGCCTCTAGGCACAGACCTGCCTACAAGTGGGCTCATGACCTAGTCCACCCACCATTGGGCAGGCACCTGTCTCAGAATCCCCTGAGCCCCTGGCATGGCTCTCCAGGAGGCCTGCTATGGCTTCTGGATGAGTCTCACCAAAGAGGGACAAACAACAGACTCAAGAAAGCCACAAACCCTCAGGCTGCTGACTCAGACTGACATTTAGCAGGCCAGACCCTGCCTTGGGAATATTTGGGCACTTGCTCTTACAACTAGCAGGGACACAATCTTCAGGACACCCCAAACCATGTACTCTGTAATGTTAAAGGCAAACATAGAGTAAACGTAGGAATCATCCACACAAAGCTAGTAGAAAGGTTAAAAAACAAAAGTAGCAAAATCATTTATATTCACAATAAGAAATTAAGGGATACACAAAACAATTAGATGTAAAATATGTTGTCAAGAACAATAATCATGAGCGGAGGAGAGTATAAATGCAGGGCTGTAAAAATATATTAGAAAGTAACAGAACAGCAACTTAAAACAACCACATATATATGTATGGATTGCTATATAAAAACCTCATAATTACCACAAACAAATAATCTATAAGAGATACCCACACAAAAATGAAAACTGAATCCAAACATAACACAACACACAGTCATCAAATCACAAGATAAAACAAAAAAGAAAGGAACAAAAAAATAAGTATGAAAACAACCCCCAAACAATTATCGAAATGATAGTAAAAACATACATATCAAAAATTACCTTAAATGTAAACGGACCAAATGATCTAATCAAAAGACATAATGAATGGATACAAAAATATCAATATACATGCGGCCTACAAGAGAGTAACTTCAGATCTAAAAACATACACAGACTGAGAGTGAAGGGATGGAAAAGGATATTTCATGCAAATAGAAATCAAAAGAAAGCTGGGTAACAGTACTTATACCAGACAAAATAAACATTAAAGTAAAGACTGTTACAAGAGGCAAAGGAGGCCATTATATAATGATCAAAGGATCAATCCAAGAAGATGATAGAACAATTGTAAATATATATACAGCAAACAAAGGAGCACCAAAGTACATAAAGCAAATATTAAGAGACATAAAGGGAGAAGCTGACAGTAACACAATAATAGTAGTGGACTTTAACACTCCACTTACATGAATAGACAGATCATCCATACAAAAATTCAATTAGAAAACAGGAACATCAAATGACATATTAAATGAGATAAATTTAATAGATATATATAAAATATTCTATGCAAAACCACTAGGATAAATATTTTTATCAAGTGCACATAGAACATTCCACATGATAGATCACAAGCTATGCCACAGAATAATCCTTGGTAAATGTAAGAAAATTGAAATCATATCAAGCAACTTTTCAACCAAAACACTATAAGACTAAAAATTAACTACAAGAAAAAAAAATGGAAAAACATAAAGACATGGAGGCTAAACAATATGTTACTAAACTATCAATAGATCACTGAAAAAAAATGAAAGGGGAAGTTTAAAAATACCTAGAGAGAAATAAAAATGGAGAGAAGACAATCCAAAATCTATGGAACACAGAAAAGCAGTGTGTCCTCTAGGAGGGAAGTTTATAGCGCTATAAGCTTACCTCAGGAAACAAGAAAAGTCTCAAATAAATGACCTAACCTTACACCTAAATGAACTAGAATAAAACAATACACAAGGTTAGTAGAAGAAAAGAAATTATAAAGATCTGGGCAGAAATAAATGAAAAGGAGACTAGAAAACAATAGAAATGATCAACAAAACTGTGTTAGTCATTTGAAATGATAAACAAAATAGAGAAACATTTAGCCAGAAGCATGAAGAAAAAAAGAGAGGGAGCTCACATCAATAAAATCAGAAATTAAAAAGAAGTTTCATCTGACACCACAGAAATTCAAGAGATCTTAAGAGACAAATATGAACAACTATATGACAATAAAATGGACAACCTAGAATAAATGGACAAATTTTTAGAAATGTACAATCTCCCAAGACTTAACCAGTGAGAAGTAGAAAATATGAACAAAGCAGTTACCAGTAATGAAATTGAATCAGTAATTTAAAAACTCACGACAAACAAAAGTCTAGGATCAGATGGCTTCACAGTTAAATTCTACCAAGCAATTAGAGAGGAATTAACACCTGTCCTTCTCAAACTATTCAAAAATATTGCAGAGGAAGGAATGCTTCCAAATTCATCCTACAAGGTCATCATCACCCTGATACCAAAACCAAACAAAGATATCACCAAAAAAAAATCACAGGCCAATATCTCTGTTGAACATAGATGCAAATATCCTCAACAAATTATCAGCAAACCAAATACAACAATACATTAAAAGGAACATACACCATAATCAAGTAAGATTTATCCCAGCAATGTAAGGATTTTTCAATATCCACAAATGAATCTATGTGATATATCACATCAACAAATTGAAGAATAAAAATTTTATTATCAACTCAATAGATACTGAAAAAGCTTTATACAAAATTCAATATCCACTTATGATAAAACTCTCTGTAAAGGGGATATAGAGGGAACACACATCAACATAATAAAGGCCATGTATAAGAAGCCCACAGCTAATATCATATTCAACGGTGAAAAGTTGAAAGCATTTCCTCTAAGATCAGAGAAAATACAAGGATGTCCACTCTTGCCACTTTTAAACAACATGGTATTGGAAGTCCTAGCCACAGCAGTTAGACAAGAAAAAGAAATAAAAAATAATCCAAATTGGAAAGTAAGAATTAATCTGTCACTGTTTGTAGATGACATGATAATATACATAGAAAACTGTAAAGACAGCAGCATAAAACTACTAGAGTTCATCAATGAATTTGATAAAGTTATAGGACACATAATTAATATTCATAAATCTTTTGCATTTCTGTTCACTAACAATGAACTATCAGAAACAAATTAAGAAAACAATCACATTTACCATCACAACAAAAAGAATAAAATACCTTGGAATAAACATACCTGAGGATGTAAAAGGCATGTACTGGAAAAACTATAAGACAGAAATGAAAAAAATCAAAGAGGATATGGCCAAATGGGAAAATATATAATTGTCATGGATTGGAACAATCAATATTGTTAAAATGACCATACTACCCAAGGCAATCTTAAGATTCAATGCAATCCCTTTCAAAATACTGAGGGCATTTTTCACAGAAGTAGAACAACTAAGTTTCAAATTTGTGTGGAAACACAAAACAACCTGAATAGTCAAAACAATACTGAGAAAGAACTGAGCTAGAGGAATCCTGCTTTCTGACTTCATACTGTACTATGAAGATATAGTAATCAAAAACAGACACAGAGATCTTGGAACAAATAGAGAGCCCAGAAATAAACCCACATACTTATGCTCAATTAATTTACAACAGAAGAGACAAGACTATACAATGAGGAGACCATCTCTTCAAAAAGTAGTATTTGGAATACCAGTCAGCTACATGTAAAAGATGAAATTAGAACATTTTCTCATATACAAAAAGAAACTAATAATGGACTAAGAATCTAAATGTAAGACTGGAAACCATAAAACTTCCTGAAGAAAATATAGGTGAAGTAGAGGGGGAAGATGGTAGAAGAGTAAGACGTGGAGATCACCTTCCTCCCCACAAATACACCAGAAATACATCTACACGTGGAACAACTCCTACAGAACACCTATTGAAGGCTGGCAGAACATCTCAGACCTCCCAAAAGGCAAGAAAGTCCCCAAGTACCTGGGTAGGGCAAAAGAAAAAAGAATAAACAGAGACAAAAGGATAGGGACGGGACCTGCACCAGTGGGAGGTAGCTGTGAAGGAGGAAATGTTTCCACACACTAGGAAGCCCCTTCGCGGGTGGAGACTGTGGGTGGCAGAGGCGGAAAGCTTCGGAGCCGCAGAAGAAAGCACAGCAACAGGGGTGTGGAGGGAAAAGCGGAGAGATTCCCGCACAGAGGATCGGTGCTGACTGGCACTCAACAGCCCGAAAGGATTGTCTGCTCGCCTGCCGGGGCGGGTGGGGCTGAGAGCTGAGGTTCAGGCTTTGGAGTGCAGGGAGAGGACTGGGGTTGGCAGCGTGAACACAGCCTGCAGGGGGTTAGTGCACCACTGCTAGCCGGGAGGAAGTCGGGGAGAAGTCTGGACCTGCTGAAGAGGCAAGAGACCTTTTCTTCCCTCTTTGTTTCCTATTGCACGAGGAGAGGGGATTAAGAGTGCTGCTTAAAGGAGCTCCACAGAGGGGTGTGAGCCACAGCTAACAGTGCAGACCCCAGAGAAGGGCATGAGATGCTAAGGTTTGTTGCTACTGATGCCACCAAGAAGCTTGTCTGCGAGCACAGGTCACTATCCACACCCCCCTTCCGGGGAGCCTGTGCAGCCCACCACTGCCAGTGTCCGGGATCTAGGGACAACTTCCCCGGGAGAACGCACAGTGTGCCTCAGGCTGGTGCAATGTCACACCAGCCTCTGCCACTGCAGACTCACCCCACACTCTGTGCCCCTCACTCCCCCCGGCCTGAGTGAGCCAGAGTCCCCGAAGCAGCTGCTCCTTCAACCCTGTACTGTCTGAATGAAGAACAGGCGCCTTCCGGTGACCTACACACAGAGGCGGGGCCAAATCCAAAGCTGAGTCCCTGTGAGTTGTGAGAACAAAGAAGAGAAAGGGAAATCTCTCCCAGCAGCCTCAGAAGCAGCGGATTAAAGCTCCACAATCAACTTGATGTACCCTGCATCTGTGGAATAGATGAATAGACAATGAATCAGCCCAAATTGAGGAGGTGGACTTTGAGAGTAAGATTTATGATTTTTTTCCCCTTTTCCTCTTTTTGTGAGTGTGTATGTGTATGCTTCTGTATGAGATTCTGTCTGTATAGCTTTGCTTCCACCATTTGTCCTAAGGTTCTATCTGTCCATTTTTTTAAAAAAAATTTTTTTCTTAATAATTATTTTTAATTTAATAACTTTATTATATTTTATTTTATTTTACTTTATCTTCTTTCTTTCTTTTTTCCTTCCTTCCCTCCTTCCTTCTTTCCTTCCTCCCTCCCACCATCCCCCCTCCCACTCTGCCTCCCTCCTTTCTTTCTTTCTTTCCTTCTTTCCTTCTCTTTTTCTTTCTTTCTTTCTTTCTTTCTTTCTTTCTTTCTTTCTTTCTTTCTTCCTTCCTTCCTTCCCTCCTTTCTTTCTTTCTTTCTTTCTTTCTTCCTACATCTACTAATTAATTCTCTCTACTTTTTCTCCCTTTTATTCTGAGCGATGTGGATGAAAGGCTTTTGGTGCTGCAGCCATGAGTCAGTGCTGTGTCTCTGAGGTGGGAGAGCCAACTTCAGGACACTGGTAAACAAGAGACCTCCCAGCTCCATATAATATCAAATGGCGAAAATCTCTCAGAGATCTCCATCTCAACGCCATCACCCAGCTTCACTCAATGACCAGCAAGCTACAGTGCTGGACAACCTATGCCAAACAAATAGCAAAACAGGAACACAACCCCACCCACTAGCAGAGAGGCTGCCTAAAATCATAATAAGTCCACAGACACCCCAAAACACACCACCAGACGTAGACCTACCCACCAGAGAGACAAGATCCAGGCTCATCCACCAGAACACAAGCACTAGTCCCCTCTCCAGGAAGCCTACACAACCCACTGAACCAACGTTAGCCACTGGAGACAGACACCAAAATCTATGGGAACAATGAACCTGCAGCCTGCAAAAAGGAGACCCCAAACACAGTAAGATAAACAAAATGGGAAGATGGAAAAGAACACTGCAGATGAAGGAGCAAGATAAAAACCCACCAGATGTAAGAAATGAAGAGGAAATAGGCAGTCTACCTGAAAAAGAACTCAGAATAATGATAGAAAATATAATCCAAAATCTTGGGAATACAATAGACAAAATGCAAGAAACATTTAACAAGGACCTAGAAGAACTAAAGATGAAACAAGCAATGATGAACAACACAATAAATGAAATTAAAAATACTCTAGATGGGATCAGTAGCAGAATAACTGAGGCAGAACAACAGATAAGTGACATGGAAGATAAAATAGTGCAAATAACTACTGCAGAGCAGAATAATAATAAAAAAAAAACAATGAAGAAAAGTGAGGACAGTCTCAGAGACCTTGGGGACAACATTAAATGCACCAACATTCAAATTATAGGGGATCCAGAAGAAGAAAAGAAAAAGAAACGTACTGAGAAAATATTTGAAGAGATTATAGTTGAAAACTTCCTTAATATGGGAAAGGAAATAGTTAATCAAGTCCAGGAAGCACAGAGAGTCCCATACAGGATAAATCCAAGGAGGAATACATGAAGACACATATTAATCAAACTGTCAAAAATTAAATACAAAGAAAACATATCAAAAGCAGCAAGGGAAAAATAACAAATAACACACAAGGGAATCCCCATAAGGTTAATAGCTGATCTTTCAGCGGAAACTCTACAAACCAGATGGGCTGGCAGGACATATTTAAAGTGATGAGGGAGAAAAACCTGCAACCAAGATTACTCTACCCAGCAAGGATCTCATTCAGATTTGATGGATAATTTAAAACCTTTAAAGACAAGCAAACACTGAAAGAGTTCAGCACCACCAAGCCAGCTTTACAACAAATGCTAAAGGAACTTCTCTAGGCAAGAAACACAAGAAGGAAAAGACCAACAATAATGAACCCAAAACAATTTAGAAAATGGGAATAGGAAGATACATATCAATAATTACCTTAAATGTAAGTGGATTAAATGCTCCCACCAAAAGACACAGACTGGCTGAATGGTTACAAACATAAGACCCATATATATGCTGTCTACAAGAGACCCACTTCAGACCTATAGACACATACAGACTGAAGGTAAGGGGAAGGAAAAAGATATTCCATGCAAATGGAAACCAAAAGAAAGCTGGAGTAGCAATTCTCATATCAGACAAAATAGATTATAAAATAAAGCCTATAAGAAGAGACAAAGAAGGACACTACATAATGATCAAGGGATCAATCCAAGAAGAAGATAGAACAATTGTAAATATTTATGCACCCAACATAGGAGCACCTCAATACATAAGGCAAATACTAACAGCCATAAAATGGGAAGTCAACAGTAACACTTTCAGAGTAGGGGACTTTAATACCACACTTTCACCAATGGACATATCATCCAAAATGAAAATAAATAAGGAAACACAAGCTTTAAATGATACATTAAACAAGATGGGCTTAATGGATATTTATAGGACATTCCATTCTAAAAACAACAGAATACACATTTTTCTCAGGTGCTCATGGAACATTCTTCAAGACAGATCATATCTTGGGTCACAAATCAAGCCTTGGGAAATTTAAGAAAATTGAAATTTATCAAGTATCTTTTCTGACCACAACACTTTGAGACTAGATATCAATGACAGAAAAAGATCTGTATAAACTACAAACTCATGGAGGCTAAACAATACACTACTTAATTACAAAGTAATCACTGAAGAAATCAAAAAGGAAATCAAAAAATACCTAGAAAAAAATGACAATGGAGACACAATGACCCAAAACCTATGGGATGCAGCAAAAGCAGTTCTACAAGGGAAGTTTATAGCAATACAATCCTACCTTAAGAAACAAGAAACATCTCGAATAAATAACCTAAACTTACACCTAAAACAATTAGAGAAAGAAGAACAAAAATCCCCCAAAGTTAGCAGAAGGAAAGAAATCATAAAAGTCAGATTAGAAATAAATTAAAAAGAAATGAAGGAAACAAAAGCAAAGATCAATAAAATTAAAAGGTGGTTCTTTGAGAAGATAAACAAAATAGATAAACCATTAGCTAGGCTCATCAAGAAGAAAAGGGAAAATACTCAAATCAATAGAAATAGAAATGAAAAGGAGAAGTAACAACTGACACTGCAGAAATAGAAAAGATTATGAGAGATTACTACAAGCAACTCTTTGCCAATAAAATGGGCAACCTGGAAGAAATGGACAAACTCTTAGAAATGCAGAACCTGCCAAGTCTGAAGCCAGAATAAACAGAAAATATGAACAGACCAGTCACAACCACTGAAATTGAAACTGTGATTAAAACTCTTCCAACAAAGAATAACCCAGACCCAGATGGCTTCACAGGCGAATTCTATCAAACATTTAGAGAAGTGCTAGCACCTATCCTTCTCAAACTCTTCCAAAATTTAGCAGAGGGAGGAAAACTCCCAAATTCCTTCTACAAGGCCACCATCACCCTGATACCAAAACCAGACAAGGATGTCACAAAGAAATATAACTACAGGCCAATATTACTGATGAACATAGATGCAAAAATCCTCAACAAAATACTAGCAAGCAGAATCCAACAGCACATTAAAAGGATCATGCACCATGATCAAGTGGGGTTTATCCCAAGAATGCAAGGATTCTTCAATATATGCAAATCAATCAAGGTGACACACCATATTAACAAATTGAAGGAGAAAAACCATATGATCATCTCAATAGATGCAGAGAAATCTTTCGACAAAATTCAACACCCATTTATGATAAAAACCCTACAGAAAGTAGGCATAGAGGGAACTTTCCTCAACATAATAAAGGCCATAGATGACAAACCAACAGCCAACATCATCCTGAATGGTGAAAAACTGAAAACATTTCCACTAAGATCAGGAACAATACAAAGTTGCCCACTCTCACCACTCTTATTCAACATAGTTTTGGAAGTTTTAACCACAGCAATCAGAGAAGAAAAGGAAATAAAAAGAATCCAAATTGGAAAACAAGAAGTAAAGCTGTCACTGTTTGTAGATGAGATGATACTATACATAGAGAATCCTAGAGATGCTATCAGAAAACTACTAGAGCTAATCAATGAATTTGGTAAAGTAGCAGGAAACAAAATTAATGCACAAAAATCTCTGGCATTCCTATACACTAATTAAAAATCTGAAAGTGTAATAAAGAAAACACTCCCATTTACCATTGCAACAAAGAGAATAAAATATATAGGAATAAACTTACCTAAGGAGACAAAAGATCTGTATGCAGAAAATTATAAGACACTAATGAAAGAAAATAAGATGATAGAAATAGATGGAGAAATATACCATATTCTTGGATTGGAAGAGTCAACATTGTGAAAATGACTCTACTACCCAAAGCAATCTACAGATTCAATGCAATCCCTATCAAAGTACCACTGGCATTTTTCACAGAACTAGAAGAACAAAATTCACAATTTGTATGGTAACACAAAAGATCCCAAATAGTCAAAGCAATCTTGAGAACGAAAAATGGAGCTGGAGGAATCAGGCTCCCTGGCTTCAGACTATACTAGAAATCTGCAGTAATCAAGACAGTATGGTACTGGCACAAAATCAGAACGATAGAACAGGAACAGGTTAGAAAGCCCAGAGATAAACTAATGCACATATGGTCACCTTATCTTTGATAATGGAGGCAGGAATGTACAGTGGAGAAAGGACAGCCTCTTCACTAAGTGGTGCTGGGAAAACTGGACAAGTACATGTAAAAGTGTGAGATTAGAACACTCCCTAACACCATACACGAAAATAAGCTCAAAATGGATTAAAGACCTAAATGTAAGGCCAGACACTATCAAACTCTTAGAGGAAAACATAGGCAGAATACTCTATGACATAAATCACAGCAAGATCCTTTTTGACCCACCTCCTAGAGAAGTGGAAATAAAAACAAAAATAAACCAAAAGGACCTAATGAAACTTAAAAGATTTTTAACAGCAAAGGAAACCATAAACAAGACGAAAAGACAACCCTCAGACTGGGAGAAAATATTTGCAAATGAAGCAACTGAGAAAGAATTAATCTTCAAAATTTATAAGCAGGTCTTCCCTGGTGGCGCAGTGGTTGACAGTCCGCCTGCCGAAGCAGGGGACACGGGTTCGTGACCCGGTCCTGGAAGATCCCACATGCTGTGGAGCAGCTGTCCCCTGAGCCATGGCCGCTGAGCCTGCGCGTCCGGAGCCTGTGCTCTGCAACGGGAGAGGCCACAACAGTGAGAGGCCCGCATACAGAAAAAAAAAAAAAAAAAAAAAATTTATAAGCAGCTCATGCAGCTCAATAACAAAAAGCATACAACCCAATCCAAAAATGGGCAGAAGACCTAAATATACATTTCTCCAAAGAAGATATACAGACTGCCAACAAACACATGAAAGAATGTTCAACATCATTACTCATTAGAGAAATGCAAATCAAAACTACAACGAGATATCATCTCACACCAGTCAGAATGGCCATCATCAAAGAATTTAGAAACAATAAATGTTGGAGAGGGTGTGGAGAAAAGGGAGCACTCTTGCACTGCTGGTGGGAATGTGAATTGGTACAGCCACTATGGGGAAGAGTATGGAGGTTCCTTAAAAAGCTACAAATATGACCCAGGAATCCCACTACTGGGCATATAACCTGAGAAAACCATAATTCAAAAAGAGTCACGTACCAAAATCTTCATTGTAGCTCTATTTACAATAGCCAGGACATGGAAACAACCTAAGTGTCCATCATTGGATGAATGGATAAAGAAGATGTGGCACATATATACAATGGAATATTACTCAGCTATATAAAGAAACGAAATTGAGCTATTTGTAATGAGGTGGATTGACCTAGTGTCCATCATACAGAGTGAAGTAAGTCAGAAAGAGAAAGACAAATACCGTATGCTAACACAGATATATGGAGTTTAAGAAAAAAAAAAATGTCATGAAGTACCTAGGGGTAAGACAGGAATAAAGACACAGACCTACTAGAGAATGGACTTGAGGATATAGGGAGTGGGAAGGGTAAGCTGTGACAAAGCAAGAGAGTGTTATGGACATATGTACACTACTAAACGTAAAATAGATAGCTAGTGGGAAGCAGCCTCATAGAACAGGGAGATCAGCTCAGTGCTTTGTGACCACCTGGAGGGGTGAGGTAGGGAGGGTGGGAGGGAGGGAGACGCAAGAGGGAAGAGATATGGGAACATATGTATATGTATAACTGATTCACTTTGTTATAAAGCAGAAACAAACACACTATTGTAAAACAATTATACTCCAAAGAAGATGTAAAAAAAATAAAGAAAAAGAAAACATAGGCAAATCTTTGATATAATCATAGCATATTTATTTATTTATTTTTAATTATGTATTTATTTATTTGTTTGTTTTTGAAGTATAGTTGATTTACAATGTTGTGCACATCTCTGCTGTACAGGAAACTGAGTTTTCCACATATATACATTTTAACTATTCTTTTCCATTATGCTTTATCACAGGTTATTGAATGTAGTTCCCTGTGCTATTCATTAGGACATTGTTGTTTATCCATTCTATATATAATCATTTGCATCTACCAACCCCGAACTCCCAGTCTATCCCTTTCCTTTCCACTCCACCCCTTGGCAACACGTCTCTTCTCTATGTCTATGATTCTGTTTCTGTTTTGTGGATAGGTTTATTTGTGCCATATTTGAGATTCACATATAAGTGATATCATATGGTATTTGTCTTTCTCTTTCTGACTTACTTCACATAGTATGGTAATCTCTAGTTGCGTCCATATTACTGAACATATGTAATAACTGATTCACTTTGTTATAAAGCAGAAACAAACACACTATTGTAAAACAATTATACTCCAAAGAAGATGTAAAAAAAATAAAGAAAAAGAAAACATAGGCAAATCTTTGATATAATCATAGCATATTTATTTATTTATTTTTAATTATGTATTTATTTATTTGTTTGTTTTTGAAGTATAGTTGATTTACAATGTTGTGCACATCTCTGCTGTACAGGAAACTGAGTTTTCCACATATATACATTTTAACTATTCTTTTCCATTATGCTTTATCACAGGTTATTGAATGTAGTTCCCTGTGCTATTCATTAGGACATTGTTGTTTATCCATTCTATATATAATCATTTGCATCTACCAACCCCGAACTCCCAGTCTATCCCTTTCCTTTCCACTCCACCCCTTGGCAACACGTCTCTTCTCTATGTCTATGATTCTGTTTCTGTTTTGTGGATAGGTTTATTTGTGCCATATTTGAGATTCACATATAAGTGATATCATATGGTATTTGTCTTTCTCTTTCTGACTTACTTCACATAGTATGGTAATCTCTAGTTGCGTCCATATTACTGAAAATGACATTATTTCATTCTTTTTGATGGCTGAGTAGTATTCTATTGTACGTATGTACCTCATCTGCTTTATCCATTCATCTGTTGATGGACATTTAGGTTGTTTCCATGTTTTGGCTATTGTGAATAGTGCTGATATAAACGTAGGGATGCATGTTTCTTTTTGAATTATACATTGTCTGGTTATATTCCTTGGAGAGGGATTGCTGAATCTTATGGTGATTCTATTTTTAGTTTTCTGAGGAACTTCCACAATCTTTTCCATAGTGGATGTACCAACTTACATTCCCACCCACTGTGTAGGTGGGTTCCCTTTTCTCCACACCCTCACTAGCATTTATTTGTAGACTTTCTAATGATGGCCATTCTGACCTGTCTGTTGTGGTACCTCATTGCAGTTTTGATTTGCATTTCTCTAATTATTAGTGATGTTAAGCATCTTTTCATGTGTCTACTGGCCATCTGTATGTCCTCTTTGGAGAAATTATTAAGGTCTTCTGCCCATCTTTCAATTGGGTTGGTTTTTTTCTTGTTGAGTTGTATAAGCTGTTTGTATGTTTTGGAGATTAAGCCCTTGTCTGTCACATCATTTGCAAGTATTTTCCCCCATTCTGTAGGTTTTCCTTTCTTTATTTTTCCTTTTTATTTTAAATGGTTTTCTTTGCTGTGAAATAGCTTGTCCAGGTTCCATTTTTTAATTTTAGTTTTTATTTCTGTTGTCTTGGGAGACTGACCTAAGAAAACATGGGTAAAATTTATGTCAGAGAATGTTTTGCCTATATTCTCTTCTAGGAGTTTTATGGTGTCATATCTTATAATTCAAAAAGAAAACATGCACCCCAATGGTCATAGCAGCATTATTTACAATTGCCAAGATATGGAAGCAAGTGATGAATGGATAAAGTAGATGTGGCATATATGTACAATAGAATACTATGCAGCCATAAAAAATTATCCAGACAGAAAATCAATATGAAAACAGTGGCCTTAAATGATATATTATACTAGTTGGAATTAATAGATATTTTTAAAGGACATTTCATTAAAAAATAATACACATTATTTTAAAGTACACACAGAACATTATCCAGGATAGATCACATGATAGGGCATGTCTCAACAAATTTAAGAGGATTGGCATTATGTCAAGCATCTTTTCCAACCAACATGATATGAAACTAGAAATTGCTATAAGAAAAAATGTAAAGACCACAAACGTGGATATTAAACAAATGTTACTAAAAACCCAGTGAGTCATGAAGAGATCAGAAAATAACTTGAGACAAATAAAAATAAAACCACAACTTTCCAAAATCTATGGCACCCAGAAAAGATAGTTCTAAGAGTGAGTTTATAGTAATACAGGGTTAACTCAAGAAACAAGAAAATTCTCAAGTAAACAACCTAACAAACCATCTAATGGAATAGAAAAGAAAAACAAACAAAGCCCAAAGTCAGCAGAAGTATGGAAATGTTAAAGATAAGAGCATAAATAAATAATATATAGATAAAATATTGAAAGGATCATTGAAACCAAGAGCTGAATTTTGGAAAGATAAAATCGAGAACAACTTTACCAGGCTCATTAAGAAAAAAAGAGAGAGGACAAAAATAAACATAGTAGTAAATGAAAGAGAAGTTACAGCTTATATCACAGAAATACAAACAATCATAGAATATTAGAGAGTTATATGACAAAAATTGGACAGCCTAGAAGAATGGATAAATTTATGGAAACATACAATATTCCAAGACTGAATCAGACGGAAATAGATAATTTGAACAGACTGATTAATAGTATTGAAATTGATTCAGTAATCAAATTTCTCAAAAAAAAAAAAAGTCCAGAAAAGGATAGCTTCACAGTGGAATTTTACTACATATATAAAGATGGGTTAATAACTATCCTTTTTAAACTTTTCAAAAAGTTGATAAGGAGAGAACACTCCCAAACTCATTCTATGAGATCAGAATTATCCTGATAACAAATCTAGATAAAGACACTACAAAAAATACAAGACAGTATTTTTGATGATTTAGATATAAAACTCTTCAACAAAATATTAGCAAATCAAATTTAAATATAAAGTAATCATATATGATCAAGCAGGATTTATTCCAGGTATGCAAATATGGTTCAATATCCACAAATCAATTAATGTGATACACCACAGTAACAAACAGAACAATAAAAATCACATAATCATCTCAAAGGCAGAATAAAACATTTGCCAAAGTTCAATGAAAACTCAACAAAGTTGGTATAGAGCACACATATTTCAACATAATAAAGGTCATTTATGACAAACCCACAGCTAACATGACACTTAATGGTGAAAAGCTGAAAACTTTCCTTCTAAGATCAGGAAAAAGACAAGGATGTGTGCCCTTGTCAATTCTATTTAACATAGCATTGGAAGCCCTAGTCACAGCAATCAGACAAGACATCAAAATAAATGCATCCAAATTGGAAGGAATTGAAATTAAATCATCACTATTTGCAGATGACATGATACTCTATAGAGGAAACCTTAAGTCTCCACCAAAAAGACTATTAGAACTAATAAGCGAATTCAGTAAAGTTGCAATGCAAGATTAATATATGGAAATCTGTTTCTGTTCTATACACTAATAATGGACAAGCAGAAAGAGAAAGTAAGAAAATATTTCAATTTACAATTGTATGAAAAAGAATAAAATGTCTAGGAATAAATTTAACTAAGGAGGTGAAAGTCCTATACTTTAAAAAACAAGACATTGATGAATAAAATTGAAGATGATACAAATAAATGGAAAGATAGCTCGTGTTCATACATTGGAAAAATTAATATTATTAAAATGTCCATACTATTCAAAACAATCTACATATTTAATGAGTCCTTATGAAAATACCATGACATATTTCACAGAACTAGAACAAATAATCCTGAAATTTGTGTGGAACAACAAAAGACCCTGAATAGCCAAAGCCAAAGAAACCTTGAGAAAAAAAAAAAAAAAGACAAAGCCAGAGTAACAAGCCCCCAGGCTTCAGAATATATTACAAAGTTACAGTAATCAAAACAGTTTAGGACTTCCCTGGTGGTGCAGTGTTTAAGAATCTGCATGCCAATGCAGGGGACTTGGGTTCGAGCCCTGGTCTGGGAAGATCCCACATGCTGTGGAGCAGCTAAGACCATGCACCACGACTACTGAGCCTGAGCTCTAGAGTCCATGAGCCACAACTACTGAAGCCTGCATGCCTAGACCTTGTGCTCCACAGCAAAAGAAGCCACTGCAATGAGAAGCCAGCACATCACAATGAAGACTAGCCCCAGCTAGCTACAACTAAAGAAAGCCTGCATGCAGAAACAAAGACCCAATGCAGCCAAAACAATAAACAACTTAATTTATTAAAAAAAAAAAAAGAGTTTAGTACTGGAACAAATATTGACACATAGATCAATGGAACAGAATACAGAGCTCAGAAACAAATGCACACACACATAGTCAATTAATTTATGACAAAGGAGGCAAGATTATACATTTTCCTTTATAAGTGATGTGGAAAAAACTGGATAGCTGTATGTAAAATAATTGAAAACATTTTTTCACAATGTATACTAAAATAAACTAAAAAAAAATGATTAAAGATCTAAACATAAGAACAGAAACCATAAAACTCCTAAAAGAAGACACAGGCAGTATACTCTTTGACATAAGACTCAGCAATATATTTTTTTAATCTGTCTCCTCAAGCAAGAGATATAAAATAAAAAATAAACAAAGGGGACCTGATTAAAATTAAAAGCTTTTTCATAGTAAAGAAAGCCATCCAAAAAAGAAAAGTCAACCTACTGAATGGGGCAAGATATTTGCAAATGATATGTCTGATAAGGGATTAATATACAACACACACACACACACACACACACACACACACACACACATATATATATATATATATATATATATATATAAAATACAATTCAATCTCAAAAAACAGATAATCCAAAACAAACAAAAATGGGTAGAAAACCTGAATTGGAATTTTTCCAAAGAAGGCATACAGATGGCCAATGAACACATGAAAAGATGTTCAACATCACTAATCAGCTGGGAAATTCAAATCAAAACCACAACAAGATACCATCTCACATTTTTCAGAATGTCTATCATCAAAAGGCAACAAATAAGTGTTGGTAAAGATATGGAGAAAAGAAAACCTAGTATTTGTTGGTAGGAATGTAAATTGGTATAGCCATTATGGAAAACAATATGAACGTTCCTCAGAAACTTAAAAATACAGCTACCATATTATTCAGCAATTTCCCTTGTAGGTATATATCTGAAGAAAATAACTAATATGAAAAGATATATGCACCCCAATGTTTCTAATAGCATTATTTACCATAGCCAAGATATAGAAGAAATCTAAGTGTCTATCAATGGATAAAAGGATCAAGAGGATAGGGTATATATACATATATTTTGTATATATATTCAATGGAATATTAGCCACTGGAAATTTTGTCATTTGCAACAACATGTACGGAATAGGAACATGTGATGCTTAGTGAAGTAAGTAAGTCAGAGAAAGGCGAACACTGTATGATATCACTTATATGTAAATCTAAAAAATAAAACAAATGAAAGAGTATAACAGACAAACAGACTCAGGAATACAGAAGAAACTATTAATTATCAGTAAGGAGAGGGGTGGAGGGAGGGGAAAGACAGGGAAAGGGGATTAGATATATAAACTACTTGGCAAAACATAAAAAAGATGTTAGTATTGAAAGTCCAGCACAGGAAATATAGCCTGTATTTTATAGTAGCTTTAAAAAGATTATAATATATAAAAATATCAAATTACTATGTCATATACCTGAAACATTATATTTTAAGTCAACTATAGTTCAATTAATAAAAATAAAAAAAAAGAACAGTTCAGTCAGGGAAATGGTAATCAGCAAATGAAAAAAATTGTTAATAAAAGGTTGACAGGGACCTTTATAAAGAAAGGTTCAGACTTTCATCGTCTGAACCCATTGGTCACTTTTAGCATTATTAAAGCTGAGACATCTCAGACATTATGTACATTCTGATAGGATGCAATCTATCTTAAGCACTCAGTGAAACCCAAGAAATATCCTTGTAAAGTAAATTTAGCCTTAATCTAGATTTTGGAATTGACTTCCTGTCTACAAAAAATCCAGGACATAGATACACATTTTAAACACTGACACAGACAAGCAGTCAGCAAAATCCAGAATATGGGATATTCTGTAGGACAATTTACTCAATTTCTCCAAAATTTCATTTCATTGAAAGGGGAGGGGTTATTTTATTTATTTATTTATTTATTTTTAATTTTTTATTTGGAAGGGTTGTTTTAGATCAGAGTATTTATAAGAGATTCAGATATAACAAATACAAAGAGTATACCTGTTTTAGATTCTAATACATACAAACCAAGTATAAAAATGCATTTTTCAAAATAAATAATGAGCTAATTGTAACCCATAGGATTAAATAAGTATCCATGAACTATAATGATACAAGTGAATGATGGAATAAATAAATGAAAAGGAAAAGACAAACCTTGCTTATAAAGAAACCCAAATTGTACATACAGATACTCTTTCCAAAAGGAGGTGAAATTATGGAAAATGGAAGCATTACAATGGAGAAACCCAGCATATACCCCTATACATACACACACATATCTATACATGTACATGTGTGTATATATGCATGAGTGTATAAATAAATGTGGGATACACATACATTCCACATGTCACTTTAACCAAGTGATCAAAGCTAACATTACCACTCATAGTAAGTCATGTTTTTATCATTGTACAATGAGAAAGGCACTTCACATTTGTGGTCTTCCTCCCCAAAATCTATGACTCCAGTCTAATCATGAAAAAACATTAAACAGACCTCAAAGAGAGACATTTTACAAAATAGCTCTTTTAAGTTGTCAAGCTTATAAAAATCAATTTAATCTTTTGTTTTTGCTGTTGTTATTCTCCATGTCTAATTCTTTTCTATAGATTTATATTAAAATATATAATGGAATTATTCCCACTCAGAAAAAATACTCAGTTCCTGAATCAAATCTATCAGAGTAGATGGATATCTTTTTTTTTGCTTAAATTGGATGGTATGGGGAAAATAGTTTAATAATTTCTGTTTAAAATTTTAGATAAGTGGCTATCATGAGAAACTTAAAATTGCATTAATTCAAATTTTGGAGATGAAGAAAAAGCTATAAAATTTGTAAAATGGCCTGAAATGAAGCTGCTGCTGATGAACTCTGACTCTAGTCAGTCACTTTAGAAAGGCCTAAGCCTAATTTTATGGGCTTTGACTACAGCTAAACAGAGTCTGGAAGAGTGAAAATGCATAATGTTATGTATTTTAATTTCCTAATGGTAATAAGATGCTAACTCTTTCCATAGAAACATGGTAACTGGTGATTAATAGGTTCCAAATTTCAGGCATTTTACTGTGGTAGGTATTGTGTTGGCTAAAAAGTTCCTTCAGTTTTTAAGTAAAAATAAAAGACGCATTTTTTTCATTTTCACCAAGAACTTTATTGAACAACATATTCACCATTTTGTTCCACTACCATCTGCCATTTTTCAGGCAACTTCATAATTCCATTTTCCTAAAACTTTTTATCTTTTTGAACAAAGAACTGTTCCAGGTGTCTTTTACAGTCTTCCAGGGAATTGAATTTTTTTCCATTAAGAGAATTTGTAAAGACCGAAATAAATGGAAATCCAAAGGTGCAATGTCTGGTGAATACAGCAGATGAATCAGAACTTCCCGGCCAAGCTGTAACACTTTTTGCCTGGTCATCAAAGAAACATGCAGTCTTGGGTTATGCTGGTGGAAGAATATGCTTTTCTGTTGACAAATTACAGATGCTTTTCATCGAGTGATGCTTTCAGTTGGTTTAATTGGGAGCAGTACTTGTTGGAATTAATTATTTGGTTTTCCGGAAGGAGCTCATAATAGAGGACTCCCTTCCAATCCCACCATACACACAATATCACCCTCTTTGGATGAAGACCAGCCTTTGGTGTGGTTGATGGTGGTTCATTTCGTTTGCCCATGATCTCTTCTGTTCCACATTATTGTACAGTATCCACTTTTCATTGCCTGTCACAATTTATTTCAGAAACGGAACATTTCATTACGTTTCAGTAGAGAAACTGAATGCGGTTTCAGTTTCCGCATGCGGAAATACAGGTCAAGAAGGTTTTTTCGCTTACCTTATGTGGAACCCAAACATCAAAGTGATTAACATAGCCCAAGCAGGTGAAAATGACTTTCAACACTTGATTTGGCTATTTTGAGTATTTTGGCTATCTTCCACATGGTATAATGTTGATTGTTCTCAATTAATGTCTTGATTTGATCGCTATCAACTTTAATTGGTGTACCTGACCGTGGAACATCATCCAGCTAGAAATCTCCAGCACAAAACTTCGCAAACCACTTTTGACATGTTCAATCAGTCACAGCACCTTCTCCATACACTGAACAAATCTTTTTGTGTGTGTTTCAGTTGTGCTTTTACCTTTTCTGAGATAATAAAGCATAATATGCCAAAAATGTTCGATTTTTTCTTCCATTTTCAATATTAAAATGGCTACACAAAAATTCACCAATTTTGATTTTTTTAAATACATGCTAATATGACATCTGTCACAATACAATCTAATAAAATTATTCTGAATGAAGTTAAAGACAACTAAGCGCTACTTGAGCCATCTTATGGGAAAAAAAAACAAACGAACTTTTGTCCTTTTATGTGTGGTACTGTGCCTTTTATACATGCTAGTTACTATACATTTTCTGTGACCCTTTAGGGTAGACAGTTTGAAATATGCATAAACCAGTGCAGAAAAGACATCAATACTCACCTCAGGAGAATGTCACTCATGTTCCTCTGGAGTGGTAACTGGAGTGAGTGTCTACCACTTCTCAGAAGCCAGCCAAACTAACTCATGGATTCGCCTTTTTAGACATACATGCTATGCATTCTCACATTTTAATTCTCTGTAGGTCAGTAGTAATATGGGGATATCTCTGTTTTAGGCCTTAGCATTGTGTTTCATTCCACTGTAGATGAAAGCTCTGAAGTGTAGATGGACTAATATATGGATGGAAAGAAATAAAACACCCACACAAACTTGCACCCCCACTCATTTTAAGTTTCCAGTTTATTTGACTAAGGATTTGGAATTTTATGAACACTAGAGGCTATACAAAAAGGAATAGTTCTGAGCATCTGTGGAGATTCTACAATTCCCCCCAAAGGGTCTTATCAGACATAAAGAAAAAGAAAAATTCTTTCTGGATACTGAATTTTAGAATATCACTTTAGATGACCATTTGGAAAAATTTACACTAATAATCAATCCTGCCATTTAAAGACATGTTAATAAACATAAGGATTTTCCGTTTCTTAAATCAGACTCAGCTTTCTTAATATCACAACCCAGAATAAGAACTTTGTCTCAAATTCCACTCCCTGATTCTGACTTTTTAAATATTTTCTGTGAAGGCAAACTCTTACAGTGCTTTGAAGAATG
Source organism: Lipotes vexillifer (assembly GCF_000442215.2). NCBI lineage: Eukaryota > Metazoa > Chordata > Mammalia > Artiodactyla > Lipotidae > Lipotes > Lipotes vexillifer. The sequence continues at coordinate 496,192 of NW_006788892.1, forward strand.
GAGGGAATTTACATTACAGCCAACGATTGATTTGCCTCAACTATCCCCTCTCTAAGCATGTTTGATTTTATGCTCTTTTACCTAATAGGTTATCATACTGAGTTTGGTCTTAGAACCACAGTTAAAGTTTATTTCCCCTCATTTTCCACCCACAAATGGCCTATACTATTAGAGACGATAATCAACTTACTTAAATTAACAGGCAGAAATGTCTTTCAGAACCCTGTACATCTATCTGCTTTGAAAACCTCTATGGACTTTTAGACATTTACATACCTTGAATAACTGTAATTATTGTTATTGACTATTTATGCTCTGTGTGTGTGTGTATGTGTGTTACTGATAACACACTCTGGCAATTAGCAACCTAATATATTTACTTTTTTGTTCTTTTAAACAGTTTCTCTAAATAACTCTAAAAATGTCCTTGTTTGGGGAAATTTTTTTTAAAACTAAGGACGGGGCTTCCCCGGTGGCGCAGTGGTTGGGAGTCCACCTGCCGATGTAGGGGACACGGGTTCGTGCCCCGGTCGGGGAGGATCCCACATGCCACAGAGCAGCTGGGCCCATGAGCCATGGCCTCTGAGCCTGTGCGTCCAGAGCCTGGGCTCCACAACGGGAGAGGCCACAACAGTGAGAGGTCCGCATACCTCAAAACAAAACAAAACAAAACTAAACTAAGGATGTCCCTGGATTATACTTATCTCCCCTGCCCCAAACATGGAAGTAGCCACCCTGCAAGGAGCTCTGATTTATTTTTGTGGGAACTAGTATTAGAAACAAAAATCTTGGAGCTATAGATTTGTTATCAAGATGCCTGTTCAGACACATGTTGTAATGTTTTACATGAATATTCAGGGTAAAATAAAGCAGGGTATATTAACCATTCCAGAGCTGAACTTTTCTTTTTCTTCAAAAGAACCAGAATTACACATTCAAATTCTAATTTAATTCTATTTCTTTTGACCTTGTTCTAATGTGAGAACTAATTTCCTCCTTTTTGCTTTCTTTGATATGTCAAGTTATACATCATCATATCAAGGCATATGTTTATACTGGTGCCTTCTCCCAAACCTAGGAGTAATTATTCATTTACTTATTCACTTATTTCCTTATTTGTTATTTTATATCTGACTTAAGCATATCAGAAAATGTAACAAATTTTACAGGTACAGGTGCTCTTTTTCCCTTATGATTGCTTAAATACTAATTGCTTAAAAATAAATCTCAACTTACCTCTAAGCTTAAAGAAAAAAAATCCACAAACAGAAACCAATTAAATGATCACAACAAATTCCACAGGGTTAAACCAAAACAATGGATATGATGAAATGACCAAATATAAGACCTTGAGATTTTGTAGAAAACAGTCCTTTAAATACCTTAATAGTCATGAGTGTAACTCTTTGACGTTCTAGCTAGTTTACCTGAATATTTCACTCCACTAAAGTCAATTATGTTAATGTAAATATTTACTTTTTCTTGTATTGTAAGAGTCCCACATTTTAAAATGTAATTTAAGAATGGCATAATGTAAACTCACAATAAGAAGAAATAATAATTAGAAAAATCGTCTTACTCTTTTCAAATTTGACTAAAAAGTTTTAAGTGGAACAATTTCTGTGTCTCTATATTCCACAAAGTCCAACTCATAAAAGAGAGAATGTGTACATGGATATAACATATTTTGATTAGGAAGTCAGTATGCCTTGATATCTGCCTGAGTCTATGTTAGGACAATGATCAGCTGTCCTCCTCAACTAGGGACAGAGCATTTGGAAGTATTTTTCATCTGGTCCTGCATCCTATCATCCCTCTTGGAACTCAGCTTTCCCTTTCCTTCTGGAAGTCAGCAACAAAATTTCTATTTCTATGGGTTGTGATTGATATTTATCCAACTTCTGAATGCTTTCTTTTAGCTTGGTTGTATCTGGACTATCTGTGTAGAATTTGGCCTAAGGACTTGAACACCTTGACTCTGCCACCTGTTCTCCTTACTTTCCCAATGCCAAAAGTCTTCCTATTACATTAAATAATTTTGATATTTTAGAATATATATATATATATATATATATATATACATACATATATGTAACTGAACATCTATTGTGTCATTTGAAAAATTTAGGCCTTGACCAAACCTTGGGCCTTCCTCTTCAAATCTCATTAGAGATTAGCAGGTTCCCCACTCACTTGGCAAATCAAATTGGAAGCCAAGGAATTGTGCTTGGGCTCCCTTGGCTTGGCTTGACCCTCTTTCTTTGTCAAATGTGATCAGTGGTGGGGGTGGGTATATGTGAGCAATTGTCAAATTCTGCTGACAGACTGATAAAATTCCTTCAGGAACAGCTTTCAGGTTCTCAGGTCTCCCTCTAAACATTGCACTATTCTTTTCACTGACTTCCAACACCCCTTCTAAAATGAATATTAAATGAATACTAAAGGGAGTGTCATACTTCTTATTACACTGCTGGGGCAATCTGTGGTATTGCTAACTGAGAGAACAGATGAATAGAGAGAGATAAAACATGGGCACTAGATATGAGGTCCATGAATTGAGTCAGAATTCAATGGAAGTAGAGGAGCTACACAGAGCAGGTCTGATGCAATAAATCTGTGTGAACCTTTTTTCTGGCCCCTTTTATTTGTGGAGTTTCCCATGACACTCTACTCCAAGTATCCTGTCAAGAGGTAAGAGGGAAACTAAATTCTTATTAAGCCACTGCCTTTCTTTTCTCAAACTTATATCACCATGTGTGAAGACTTTAAACTGATAAACTAGATACTTTTGTTGAGGGAATAATGTAAGCCTGTATAGAGAGACAGGCTTTACTGGAAAACTAAAGGCAGAGCCATTGTTCAGAGCCACGGGGCCTTGGCTCTGATTTCTCCTCCAGATGCGAGTTTGATTCAAAACCAGCAAGTGCGTTTCTTGTCTTTGCCATTGTTTCCTGGGTGTATATCTCCTTTGACAACCTCAGAGAAAGGATGTGTGTCAGTATCTTTGGCTGCATTCATAAAGTCTTGTTTCTTGCCTATTGATACATTATTGCCTTAAAATTGCAAGGAGAGTTACAGTCCATGCTGAAAGCTAGGGATTCACAACAAGCTCTTTTAAATAAGTTAGCTAAATATTTTTCTTATTAATATTATTTTCAGATAAGTACATTCTGAGAGGAATACCAGGTGATCCTGAGGTAGCCCTCTGTTTTGTGCCAGGAACCTTAACACTTCAAGAGTAGAACAGTCTATTGTTAAACAAGTCTAATTGTGAGGAAGATACTTTACCATACATGAAGCTAAACCTGTCTTCCATGTTTCCTAGCTTCCTAATCTCCATGTTTTTCAACTTTTTGCCTCCTTTTTACCTCAGGCATTTATTAGTATAGTAAAGAGGCCCAGGTTTAAAAGGATTCTCTTGTAAGAGCCACCATTATTTTTCAAGGAAAAGTCACAGCTAGGACTATGATCCCTTCCATGCTTGGGACCCTGAAAGCAACAGAAATGCTGGAGGAGCTGGTCCTTGATGTGCTGGAACTCAGATCTTGGTGACAATATTCAAGTTGTGACAGTTATGTAGTTTTCCCACTTCAAACTCAGCCCTGAGATATAAATTAATCCTCAAAGTTATTGAGGAAACAGTTCTTAAAATAGTTGAATTTGAATTATAAATGGCCACAAATGAACCTTTATTATTATTTTTTTCTAAAAACTTAGAGTACAATTCAGAAAATGATCAGCAGTCTCTAATAAAGTATGCTTTGCCTTGGCAAATGAGCTGGAATTGGCTGACACCTCTCACTTAGTCCAATAAGTATGGAAGGGAAGGAGCTAGGTCAGAGTTCAAGCCTCTCTTTGAGAGAAGACTAAAGCAAAGCCACCCTATATTAGTCAGGATACACACTGAGCTGCTGGATAAAGTCCACATATCAGTGGCTTGAACAAGCTGGAGTTTGTTTCTCTCTCAGTTAATAGTCTGAGCAGTTTCAGCATAAGTGTTCCAAGGCTGATACCTCAGGTGTTGGGGATCCAGGCTTATTCTGTCTTGTCGTGATTGAAGATGACTGCCTCAGATTATGTCAACTTACATTCATTTCATTCTGAAGGAACAAAGCAAGGGAAAGGGGAGAGTATATTTTATTCCTTTTAAGTACACCAATCAGACATAGCAGACATAAATTTCACTAACTTTCCTTTGGGCAAAACCTAGTCATTTGGCCAAAGATAGCTGCAAAAGAACTGATAGGAAAAACAAAGAAAAAATACAAAGTTTAGTTGGACTGATATGTGCTCAATTGAAAGTTCCATTGCTATAGAAGAATGAGAGATGGATATTGGGGTGACAGTCTCTTTCACAGACTCTGAAAGTGCCTGAAATATTTATCCTTAGCAATTTGAAGAAAGAGTAGGTTGTTAGGTAGCCTTGTCACCCAAAGAAATCTTCCTACTTACTCTCATTATATCAGTTCTGATCCCATTCCCATTTTCTGTATGAATTGATAACCATGTCCTGATTTACCCATTGTTTTGATGTCCTCCTAGATTAGCATGGATTTCACTCTCAAAAGTATCTCAGTTTGGCACATAAATGATATGATCACCTTATCAGTGACCTTTGTGCAATATCCTGCCTTATATTCCTGCCCTCCTACGCCAGTTTCCAAGCTGTGAGATAAGTCAAAATTACTCATCCATAGAAAGAAAACCTGGGGCACACACCCCAACTTCTACCAGAGAACTATGACCTTTTTTGTCTGTAGGAAGCTCCTTTTACAGGGGCCAAAATTAGAAGAAGTCCCTGCACACATTAGTAGGTATCATAAAACCCCATCATTAATTTTTTCTTCAGTTATAAAAGTTGGCAAGTTTTAAGGAGTTAAGTCTTACATTAAACTGTTGATTGTGTTTCTTCTTTCAAGTTACATAGCTGATGTAGTTCATTTCTTTCTGAAATCTACACTCAGGGTTAAACCTGTGAATTGTCACCCATTTGACATGATATTCTTTAAATTACACCTGACCAAAAGATTCTATATATACAATTTACAACTGGCAGTTTGTTTCATTATAATCTTTCCATTACTGTAGTACCAGCAAAGGCAGTCTTTGAAACATGAACGGTAGTCTGTTAACTTCATCATCACTGAAAGGCTTTTCTCATATAATGTTGGGAATCAGTGTTAAAAAAAAGCAGTGTTTATAACTGGAAAAATAAAGGAGAAAGCTTATTCATCTTCCTCCCCTCTCAGCTCTCAGCTTAGCAAAGTGACCAATGAAAAAGTTGTTGTATTTATTTTTTCCCCCTGGGGCTATTGAAGACCTCAAGATAAGGCCTTCAAGATATTTCTGAGATTTGAAAAAGGGAGATAGTCTGGACACAAAATAGATGTTGAGCTATAAACAGGAGGAAGAGATCTTAGAGGCATATCACTGGAGCAAAAACACATGTGACATTTTATCCCAGAATGTTAGATGCAGGAACTACGGTCTGAGAGTAAGGGATGGATACGAGACTAAACTGGAATACTGATGATCTGTGAGTAGACAAAAAGATTAAAACCAGGTATTATGGGGAATTCCCTGGTGGCACAGTAGTTAAGAATCTGCCTGCCAATGCAGGGGACACGAGCCCTGGTCCGGGAAGATCCCACGTGCCGCAGAGTAACTAAGTTCATGTGCCACAAATACTGAGCCTGCGTTCTAGAGCCCACAAGCCACAACTGCTGAAGCCTGCATGCTTAGAGCCCATGCTCTGCAACAAGAGGAGCCACCACAATGAGAAGCTCATACACCGCAACAAAAAGTAGCTCCCACTCACCCCAATTACAGAAAGACGGCACACAGCAAGGAAGAGCCAACACAGCCAAATTAATTAATTAATTAATAATTTTAAAAACCCAGATATTGGGCTCCATTATACACTGGCTACTTTATCCCACCTTTAGAAGAATATATTGAAACTAATTTGGAAAGAATTAGAGGACCGCATACCTCCAGAAAACAAAAAGGATCTTATCTGAAAGCAAAAGCAATAAATTGCCAAAAAATGTCTTGAGGATCGTGGGAAACGTCATCCATTCCCCTCACATCATGGTTCAGGAGTCTCACAAAAGTGACCTGTTAGTTGTTGAATTTTTCCCATTTTGTCTGTTTTCTTTGGAAGGCTCCTATTCCTTGTATTCTAATGCTGTCAGAACTGTGCTGTTGTCCTTATACACAAGTGCAATCCTCATCTTGGTCTCCGTTGGTGAGTCATTTAATTAGTTTTTTAAAATGCAGCATTTTAAAAATGAACTTCCACTTCAGAGAGCCCTCAGCTCATAACAACCTCCTTTAAGAGTGACCAAATCCCCCAAGGCCTTCCTAATGAGGCCAACAGTCCCTGGTGTTCTCTGCATGCAAATAAAGTGACCTCAGACAAACTTGGCCCATTCAAAAAAGAAGCACAAAAGAAGCACAATGCATTAATAAAGACCAGATCCTTCCGGGCTTTGTATGCTCTTTCAAAATCCCAGGGGGATACTTGGCTCATCATCCCATCCTCCTTCACCAACCAAAGGAAGCAGAGCCTCTGCTCAAGAAGAAAAGCTGGTCAGGCAAGTTTCTGCTACTGAAAGCTTTCCTTCTTCCATATCTCTGTCCTCTATTCTACTTCTTCTCTCCAACACTCAGCAACTTCACAAGAATAATGAAGATTTTGAAAATAGATATCTTTCTCAAGGATATCCTCAAATAGCCTTTTTAGATGGTAAAAGCTCATTGTTCATAGTTTCATCTACAAGCTTTTGGAAAAGTAAAGGAGCAATGAAGGAAAAGTGTATTGTCTCTTTCTTTTTCATCTCAGCATGTTTAGATACTCTTACTATTTTATTATTGGCCTCTTGTGGAATAGAAATTAAACAAATTCATAGTAACTTCCTAATTATATTCAGCATGCTCCTTGCCTTTCCCCAGGCTTAAATTTATGTAGGATAAGATTGTCCTTTGAAAAGGACAAAACAGCTGTGCATACTTGCATATCAGAAATGTCCTTAGATGTGCAGTTTTTCATAGTCATTTTCTCTGATAAGATCGGAGAAAACCACTCTCTGGATTCCAGTGAGAGAGAAGAGAAGGATGGGGGATACATAGACTCCAAGAGACTGTCATTGTATGCTAATTAATTAACCTGACATATGAGAGAAAATTGAGTTGAAAAGCTGCAGAGGTGGAAAAAGAATACTATCTTTGACTTTATATGTACCAAAAAGCCAGGCTTGATAAAGATGATTGACCAGTACATCTTGATGGATGTAAAGTATAGCTGAATGTAGCTCAAGAAGTATGGAGTTAGAGGGAGAATTTAAGTGGCAAATCTGAGAAGTCATTTTTGTTATTATGTGAATAACATGTCTGAAAGGAGAAGTCTGAGAAATTAGACTTTGGCATTTCTTCTTTGCTTTGGTAGGTGAAATATATTAAACCTTAAGATAATGAGAAAATGAAGACTTAAATGCTTCCCATGATTTTCATGGCCATAAATATCTTCCAGCACCTAAATGCACCTTTAACCCATTGAGAACATAGGGATTCATGCTGTGGATTTGGAAGCAAATTGGTCTGAAAAGCTATTAATATCTTATAGAGGAAAAATTAGTTAACCTGTTTGATTGCAAACTCTGCACTGCTGTAGCTCTTTTGTACTACAAATGTGATTTTTTATTCATCTCAGCTTAATATAAATTGAGATGTTGACAAGTTTTTCCAAGAAAATTAATGAATCACGATAAACCTTTTCCAGTATGAGGATATATGTGAGGTACATGATCATTATTTGCACTGGGTGTTCCTTTAAAAAACAATTGAGATTGCACATCTCAAGGCTATTTGGACAGCAACTCAGCATTGTGTCTGGCAGCAGAATTTTTTCCTCTATATTTCTCAGCAATATTTTCAGAAGTCAGGAAATTAAATCCTTTGGGTGACAAATACCTGTCTTGCTTTCTCTACTTAGATGTAGTGACCAAACTCTTAAACTTTTGCTGTTGCCTGTGTTGCCTGGTTGAGGGTGCTTTAAACTTTTAGTGTGATTTGTTAAATTTAAAAAGTGGCATCCTAAAGAATAATGCAGAGAGATTCAGGGTAGAAAAAGCTTATACTAAGAATTTAGAGAGAGATATAAAATGTTTTAAAATTTCATTCTGTTGTGTGTGTACTCATTCCTAGTTATGGTGATTACAGTAAATTGTTTGCAGTGAAAATTCTAAAAAGAGGAAAGATAATATGTTTGACTGATTTTTATTACCTTAAGAAACAAACTTTTATGATTTTATGGAAAATTTGGAAATTATGGAAAATTTTAAAGAAAAGAGAAATGCCATCTGCATTGCCACTATATGCACATATTGCAGTTTCTCTACAAAAAGTACATCATGATAAAATCGTATTTATTTATTTTGTTATATAAGTAGTGTTATACAATATATACATTTGGACAGCAGTTCCAAAATTAGAAACTTTACCAAAACATTAGGAACTCACCAAACCTGACACAGCATCATTCTATATATACTGTTCCTTCTCTGTGGTTGAGTAAGCAAAAGCACCTAGGGACAGAACAGTCAGGAAGCAATGATTAGATCAGCTATAAACACAACTTTATAGAAAAATTTTTAAAAGAAAGAACTACAACTAGAATGGAATCACAATTATTATTTTTCCAGTAGTCCTTAAGTGATTCAGGTTGAAGTTTTAACTCCTCTAGGTTTTCCTTTCCTCATAAGTTAAATTAGCCATCTGTCTCCCACAAAGATTTTGTGTAAGAATCACCTAAAATTGTAAAGTTTTTTAAGTTGCTAAACACAGAGTGTATTAAGAAATATTATAATGCCTCTACACCATGTTAATTTTATGTAGATTGAAATTAGTGATATAGACTTCCTTCTCTTACTTATGTAGCTTTTAGTCTGTTTAGAACATTGTATTTTATTATTTTATGAAAATATGGAGATGCACTTGAATTTTTCTAGGTATAGAAAAACAGTAAATGCAATAAGCACAAGGAACCTGTTAAGCTTCATAAATACTTGGTAGAACTAACCAGAAGGGGAAACATTTATGGTTCTATAAAGCCTATGCTTCTCCATTTCAATGGTATCTCCATAGCATATAAGAAAAAACTTGTTGGTTTACATCATATAACTATAATATCATAATAACACTTTGCATGTGTATGGCTTCTAGATTAGCAATGTAACCTTGGGCAAAATCTGAAAGATATGTTATAGATCAAAGGGGAAACATTAACTCTATAGAAATGGGAAAAAAATCACATCAATATGATTGAAACATAGACCACTAATCACAGAAATCGATAAGCATATTGTAAAATTAATTCTAAGGAAGAGGAAGGAAAATATTGTAAGAGAAGATCCATGCTGGACAAGAAGAGAAAAAATATCAAGCACTAATAGGAAAGGCATACGTAGAAATAGTCTTTTTTTTTTTTTTTAAAGCAGACAGGAAGGAAAAAATTAAAATAACATTATCTCTGCTTTCCTATTTTTATTGTTGTTATATAAGTAAGTGATGGTATCTGATAGAAAAACAAAACCAATAATTTATATTTCCCTATGTAATAAGGAAAAATATGTAGTCAAAATTAAGTAGTAAAGGCAAATGCTAAGATACCTTCTAAACCATAATGGGTGCTTATCTCATAAGTCTAAGAAATAATGTGTAGAAAAGACACTGGAATTAGGTTTAGAACTAATATCTTTCCTCTCCTTTTCAGGATCAAGATGTCAGCATTAACTCCAACATCATGAAAGTCATCACAAATAAGATGAAAAATGTTAAGCAGGACCAAGACCCTGACTGTGTAAGAAGCACTGTATGCCTTTCAAAAATTTACTCTGCAAGAAAACAAAAATAATAGTGTCTCAAAAGCAGCCTTAAGTAGCTGAATTGGTTTAAATTGCTTATATTTCTTTCCTTAAACAAGATATATAATTTTAATCTCTAATATTTAGCCTACTCTTCCCAATATTTTTTTTTTGATTTTTGTTTAATATGGTTATTTTTCTACCAATTGCTTAAATATACACAGATAATATTATAATACAATAATACCTGAGGGTCACCTTGATGGTGCTATCATTTTCATGAGCTTTGAGCTCATACTCAGCTTCAAATTTGGTTTGACTTTATATCCTCTGAGGCTTTTTATTTCATATGTAAACACAGTGATAATACTTTGCATATTGTTGTATTGAATACATTAGACCATGTAACTGAACATACTTAATATACTGTCAGAACCACAACAGGAATAAAATCAGTTCCATTTTTTCCCTCTTTATTTAAGTAGACACTTTCATATTCAGATTATTTTCCTCCAAATTCAGTCTAATAGAGCTTCATGTGGGGAAGAGTTATGTACCATAAGAATTCCTGTTCTCTGTTGATTACTAGTAACTAGTACTGTTCTCTGTTGATTACTAGTAACTAGTAACTATGTTTGAAGCTGTTAGCAATCTAATCCCCAGAAAAGTGAAATGTTACTTGTATATCCAGATTTTCTAGGCACATCTCTTCTATATTTAGTCAGAGCCCAGGTTGTAGACTGGAGGAAATACAGAGGAGGGGGATGGAGAGCGGCTAAGAACACCCACTACAGAAGGCAAATATGTCCTCCCTTTACATCATTTTCATCCTGTCTGTTATTCATTCTTCTTTGGGCTCAAAAATATGTATCACAAGCCTACATATTGCTCACTGGATTATAATCTTGAGAGAAAATTAGATGCTCTCACATAATTTGCACCAAAGTACATTTGTTCAGCAAAACACTACATAAACAAATGAGTAACATTAAGCAATTATTTGGTTACCTGGTTAATAAGAGGGAGGAGAAATTCTTTCCTATTAGCTTTTCCAGCTCATTTTAAACACTCATTCTTTGTTCCTACAGCTAAATGTCAAAATTTCAAGTCTCCCTTTTTTCAGTAATAAAACATATTTGGAACCCCATAATAGTAAGCTACTCCTTGGAGATATTAACTGTAATAACTAACTAACATATCAAATCACTAACATATCAAAACAATATTTAAAAAGTAATAGTTCCAACTTTGAAAGCCCTAAGTAACACTTTGTATTAATTTTTACCCAATGGGTCTCTAAGAAGCAGTGTCACATATTTCAAGACAGATGAAGTAAATAGCATTTTTATTGAAATTTTAACCTTTTTATTAACTTTATTTTTATTGAAATATAGTTGATTTACAATATTATATTAGTTTCAGGTATACAGCATAGTGATTCAATATTTTTACAGAATATACTCCATTTAAAGTTGTTACAAAATAATGGCTATAATTCCCTGTGCTAACAATATATCTTTGTTGCTTATCTATTTCATACATAGTAGTTTGTATCTCTTAATCTCATAACCCTAATTTGCCCCTCCTCCATTTGCTCTGCCATTTGATAACTACCAGTTTGTTTTCTTTATCTGTGAGTCTGTTTCTGTTTTGAATATACATTCATTTGTATTTTGTTTTAGATTCCACATCTAAGTAATATCATAAAGTATTTTTCTTACTCTGACATATTTCACTAAACATAATATTCTCTAGGTTCACGCATATTGCTGCAAATGGCAGAATTTTCTTCTTTTGTATGGCTGAGTAATATTTCATTGTATATATCACATCCTTTTCCAATCATCTGTTGATGGGTATTTGGGTTGCTTCCATATCTTGGGTATAGTAAATAGCACTGTTATAAAACTGAGGTGCATGTATCTTTTTGAATTAGTGTTTTTGTTTTTTGTAGATAATATACACAGGAATGGAATTGTGGTCATATGGTGGTTCTATTTTTAATTATTTGAACAACCTTTATACTGTTTTTCACAGTGTCTGCACAAATTTACATTCCCACCAACAGAATATGAGAGTTCCCCTTTTTTTTTTCACATTCTCACCAATGTTTGCTATTTATGTTATTTTTGATGAAACTGTAGTCCTTTCAACAAGGGTGAGATAATATCTCATTAGGGTTTCGGTTTGTATTTCTCTAATAATTAGTGATGTTGAGCATCTTTTTATGTGCCTGTTAGGCCATCTGTATGTTTTCTTTGAAAAAATGTCTGTTCAGGTCTTCTGCTCAGTTTTTGACTTGAGTTCTTTGTTTTTATAATATTGAGTTGTATGAGCTGTTTAAATATTTGGATACTGCCACCTTGCTGGGCATATCATTTGCAAGTATGTTGTTTTCATTTTTGTCAATGATTTTCTTTGCTGTTCAGACACTTTTAAGTTTAATTATGTCCCGTTTTTTAATTTTTGCTTTTAGTTCCTTTTTTTTATGAGACAGATCCAAAAAATATATATATTATGAAGAGTAACAAAGAGTGATTTGCCTATGTTCTTTTCTAGGAGTTTTATGGTTTCCAGTCTTATGTTTAGGTCTTTAATCCATTTTAAGTTTATTCTTGTATACGCTGTGAGGTAATGTTCAAATGTCATTCTTTTACAAGCAACTGTCCAGTTTTTCTAGCACCACTTGTTGAAGAGAATGTTTTTTTTTCCCTTGTATAATTTTGCCCCCTTTGTCATAGATTAATTGATTGATCATAAGTGTGGGGGTTTATTTCTAGGCTCTCAATTCTCTTCTAATTATCTATGTGTCTGATTTGTGACAGTACCATGCTGTTTTGATTACTGTATCTTTGTAGTATATTATGAAGTCTGGGAGAGTGGTATCTCCAGCTTTGTTCTTTCTTTTTTTTTTTTTTTTTCAAGATTTTATTAGCAATTTAGGGTCTTTGGGGGTTGCATATGAATTTTAGGGTTATTTGTTCTAGTTCTGTGAAAACTCTCTTGGGTGTTTTGATAGGAGTTTCATTAAATCTGTAGATAGCTTTGGATAGATTAAAAATATTAATCTTCCCAATCAAAGAGCATGAAATATCTTTTCATTTCTTTGTAATAACTTTAACTTCCTTCATCAATATTTTATAGTTTTCAGAGTATAGGTCTTTTACCTCCTTGATGAAAAGTTATTCCTATTTTATTCTTTTTATGTGGTTTTTAACAGGATTTTTTAAACTTTCTCTTTCTGGTAGTTCATTATTAATGTATAGAAACACAACAGATTTTGGTATAGTAACTGTCTATGCAAATTTGTTGAATTTGCTTTTCAGTTCTAATAGTTTTTTGGTTGGAGACTTTATGATTTTCTATATAAAGTATCAAAATCCCACTAGGAAAGCAAACATATAATAATGATTGAAGATCACTTAAATGAGCCAGTGTGTAAATTAAAAGCCAAAAAATGTAAAAGCAAAATGTGGGCATAACATCTAAACAAACATTTCTCCAAAGAAGACATACAGATGGCCAAGAGGCACATGAAAATATGCTCAGCATCATTAATTATCAGAGAAATGCAAATCAAAACTACAATAAGGTATCACCTCACACTGGTCAGAATGGTCATCATCCAAAAATCTACAAACAATAAAATGCTGGAGAGAGTGGGGAGAAAAGGGAACCCTCCTACACTGTTGATGGAAATGTAAATTGGCATAGCCACTATGGAGAACAGTAAGGGGGTTCCTTAGAAAACTAAAAATAGAGCTACCATATGACTCGGCAATCCCACTCCTACGCATATATCTAGAGAAAACCATAATTCAAAAGGATGCACGTGCTCCGATATTCATTGCAGCACTATTTACAATAACCAGGACATGGGAGCAATGTAAATGCCCATCAACAAAGGAATGGATGAAGAAGATGTGGTACATATATACGATAGAATATTACTTAACCATAAAAAGGAACAAAATAGTGCCATTTGCAGAGATGTGGATGGACCTAGAGACTGTCATACACAGTGAAGTAAGTCAGAAAGAGAAAAACAAATATCATATAATATCACTTATATGTGGAATCTAGAAAAATGGTAGAGATGAGCTTATTTTCAAAGCAGAAATAGGGTCACAGATATAGAGAACAAACTTACGGTTACCAAGGTGGGAAGGGTGAGGGATAAATTGGGAGAGTGTAATTGACATATGTACACTACTATATATGAGATTGATAAATAATAAGAACCTACTGTATAGCACAGAGAACTCTATTCAATGTTTTGTAATTACCTGTGTGGGAATAGAACTAAAAAAGAGTAAATATATGTATATGTATAACTGAGTTACTTTGCTGTAAAGCAGAAATGAACACAACATTATAAATCAACTATACTCCAATAAAGTTAATTCAAAAAAGTTAAAGCAACAATAACTACAATAAACAGTTAAGGAATATGAATGAAGATGCAAAATATTACATCAAAAACACAAAATGTGAGGGAGGGAAGTAAAAAAATATCAATTTTTTTAATGTGTTTGAACTTAAATGAGTACCAGTTTAAAACAAGTAAGTATAACTATAAATAAACGTCTATGAACCCCATGGTAACCATAACTTAAAAACCTACAATACATCAAAACCAAAAATAAATACAAGCACACTACTAAGGAAAATCATTCACCACAAGGTAAGAAACAAAAAGAAGAAGAAATCAACAGAGAAAAGCTACAAAGCAAACAAAAAACAAGTAATAATATGGGTATAATTGCATACTTATCAATAATTACTTTAAATGTCATTGGACTAAATGCTCTGATCAAAATATATAGTGTGGCTCTTTTGATAAAAAATAAGGCCCTTCAATATGCTGCCTACCAGAGACTCATTTCAAGGGTAAAAACACATATAGACTGAAAGTGAGAGGATGAATGAGCTACTTCATGAAAATGGATATGACAAGAGAGCAGGGGTAGCAATAAACTTTATCAAACAAAATATACTTTGAAACAAAGGATATAACAAAAGATAAGAATGTTATTATATAATGATAAAGGGATCAATACAAGAATAGGATACTACACATATTAACACATGCACCCAGTACAGGAGCACCTAAATATGGAAAGAAGATATTAACAGACATGGAGGGAGAATCCAATGATAATACAATAATGAGACTTTAACACCCCACTGACTTCAATGGACAGATTATCCAGGTAGATAACCAGTAAGGCAACAGTGATCTTAAATAACAAAATATAACAGTTGGCTTAATAGATATCTACAGGACAGTACATCCAAAACAGCAGAATACACATTTTTTTCAAGTGCACATGGAACATTCTCCTGGATAGATTACATAGGAGGTCACAAAACAAGTCTTAACAAAGTTAAGAGGATAGAAATTATATCAAGCATTTTTTTTCTGACTGCAACAGTATGAAACTGGAAATCAACTACAGAAAGAGAAATGGAAAAAAACAAACATGGGGAGATTAAACAACATGTTACTACAAAACCACTGGATCAATGAAGAAATTAGAGGCAAAATCAGAAAATACCTTGAGACAAATGAAAATGGAAACACAACACTCCAAAATCTATGGGATGGAGCAAAAGGGGTTCTAAAAGGGAATTTTAGAGCAATATAGTCCATCTTCAAGAAACAAGAAAAATTTCAAATAAACAACCTCACTTATCACCTAAAAGAATTAGAAAACTAAGAACAAAGTCCAAAGTCAGCAGAGAAAGGAAATAATAAAGACAAGAGAGGAAATAAATAAAATTGTGATTAAAAACAGTAGAAAAGATCAATGAAACAAAGAGCTGTCTTTTTGGAAAATATTTTTAAAATTGATAATCATTTAACCATGCTCACAAAGAAGAAAAGAGAGCAGACCCAAAAGAACAAAAGAAGAAATGAAAGATGAGAAATAACCAATACCACAGAGACACCAGAAAATAATAAGGGAATACTAAAAACAGGTATATGCCAACTAACTGGACAACCTAAAAGAAATGGACAAATTTTTAGAAGCATACAACCTTTCAAGTCTGAATCAAGAAGACACAGACAATTTGAACAGATCAATCATTAGTAGTGAAATTGAATATGCAATAAAAATCTCTCAGCAAGCAAAAGTCCAGGACTTGATGGCTTCATAGAGGAGCTCTAACAAACATATAAAGATATAATGCCTATCCTTCTCAAACTATTCCAAAAAAAATTGAAGATGATACAACACTCTGAAATTTGTTCTACAAGGCCACCATTATCCTGACACCAAAACCAGAAAAAGACACTAAAAAAATAAAATTACACGCCAGCATTTTTGATGAATACAGAGTAAAAATCCTCAACAAAATATGAGCAAACTGAATCCAACAACATATAAAAAGGATCATCCACCATGATCAAGTTGGGTTGATTCCAGTGTCACAAGGATGGGTCAACATTCAAAAATCAATCAATGTGATATATCACATTAACAAAAGTAAGGATAAAAATCACATGATCGGGCTTCCCTGGTGGTGCAGTGGTTGAGAGTCCACCTGCAGATGCAGGGGACACAGGTTCGTGCCCCAGTCCGGGAAGATCCCACATGCCACGGGGCGGCTGGGCCCTTGAGCCATGGCCGCTGAGCCTGTGCGTCCAGAGCCTGTGCTCCGCAACGGGAGAGGCCACAACAGTGAGAGGCCTGTGTACTACAAAAACAAAAAGAAGCCATGAAAAAAAAAAAAAAAAAAAAAAAAAAAAAAAAAAAAATCACATGATCATCCAACAGGTGCCTAAAAAGCATCTGACAAATTCAACATACGTTTATGATAAAAACTATCCAGAAAGTGTGTGTTGAAGGAATATATCTCAACATAATAAAGGCCACTTGTGACAAACCCACAGCCAACATCTTACTCAATGCTGGAAGCTGAAATCCTTTCCTCTAAAATCAGGAACAAGACAAGGATGTCCACTCTCGACACTTCTATTTAGCATAGTATTGGATGTCTTAGCCACAACAATCCAACAAGAAAAAGAAATAAAATGCACTCAGATAGGAACGGAAGAGTTAAATCTGTACATAACATTTCTTTGCCAGAAAAAGACAGACTGACCTTTAGGCAGATTTTGGAGTAACTTAATATTTTTTCTATCTTCATTGTATTTCACAGGAATTAAAAAACCGAGACAAGCAAGCAGCAGCTTTGTGAATGACTGGCAACTATTACTGAAAGCAAATATTTCATGTTATTGACAAAAAGGTGACCAGATAACTAGTAATTTCCATTGCTTGGACTCATCATGCATCTGAAATTGTTGACTACACAGCTTCACTACAACACTGGAGCTCAGAGGCAACAGTGTAGCAAAGACATAAAATTTAAAGATTTCTTGACAGTAATTTGAACACAATTAAAGGAGAATTTGGAGAATGTTTTTCTCTTAAAAAATAAAATATCACAAAGACCTGCTAGATAAATGTAATTTTAGAATTTATTACAATACTGGTAAAAATAAATATTTGACATATATATGGTTGTAATACATATATATCTTGTGCTGAAATGCCTTTTCTTCCCATTGTTCTTGCTAATATTAAAGATATTCCAAGGATGAAGTCCATAAGTTAGGGGACCCAAAACTGTAATGAACATAATAGTGAATTTGTTTTTTAATGAACCAAAAATGAGGTTATTTTCTTTATGCCCTCTCTATTTTTGTAACATCTATTGAGAGAGAGAAAAGAAAGAGAAAGCTAGAGAGAGAGAGAGAGAGAGAGAGAGAGAGAGAGACTGAATAAACAGTTTCAGAAGTGTAGATCATACTACTTCTCAACCTTTTCATAAACATGTATCCTTTTCCCTAAGATTTCACACAATTTTTTAAAAA
Organism: Lipotes vexillifer; assembly: GCF_000442215.2. NCBI lineage: Eukaryota > Metazoa > Chordata > Mammalia > Artiodactyla > Lipotidae > Lipotes > Lipotes vexillifer. The sequence goes on from NW_006788892.1 coordinate 513,940, forward strand.
TTACCTCTGTTGTGTTAGGAACTGAACTATCTCTCACTTTTGCTCTCTTTTTCTTTGTCTCATATTTGATTATTCTTCCACAGAAAGGTACTCTATATAATGACTTGGTTGACCAAATGTCCTGATTTGTCCAGAAAGATTTGAGTTTACCCCTGTTGTCCCAGTGTAATTATTACAATCTCTTTCTTTCACTTGCAGAGATGCCCTTATTTGGGCAATAAATTATATGTCACCCCAGCAACAGAGGCTATAATGCTTCTTCAGCAATTCCTCTAAGGAAATAAAAAGATAAAAATAAAGATCAGGGCCTCCCTGGTGGCGCAGTGGTTGGGAGTCCGCCTGCCGATGCGGGGGATGCGGGTTCGTGCCCCGGTCCGGGAGGATCCCACGTGCCGCGGAGCAGCTGGGCCCGTGAGCCATGGGCGCTGAGCTTGCGCATCCGGCAACGGGAGAGGCCACGACAGTGAGAGGCCCACATATCGCAAAAAAAAAAAATAAAATAAAGATCAGATACCAATTTGTAGCCCAATTTTGATTCTATATAGTGGGGCTGCCATTAGCCCACAGAGTACCTCTGGCAAATGAGGAAAATTTCTCTCTCAAGACTGTGACACACAGTTTGGTGAAGAGAGCTGAGACCTCATTGTGGCTACAACTTGTCCCCTTAGCTAGGCACTCTTATGCCTTGTGAGTCAACAATGCGCACATGAAGTCCTACTACAAAGCATGTATTAATCATATCAAATTACGGTGTCTGCCCTGAGTCCTGGAACATGTGAGATTTTGCTGGTGCCTTTTAAGAGTGAAATCTCTATTTCCCTTAGCCCTCTGGAACACCCAAAAGTAAGCTGCTGCCCTTCAAATGCAATGGGGCTTATCTTTCTGGCACAAGACCCCTGGGCTGCAGAGCCCAATGTGGGGTTCTAAGCTCTCACTCCTTTGGCAGAACCTCTGCAATATAATTATTCTCCATTTTGTGGGTCACTCACCCAGGTATATGGGGCTTGAGCATATTGTGAATCTGCCCCTCCTATGCATATTGTTGTGGTTCCTTCTTTATGTGCTCAGTTGTAGATCCTTTTTGGTAGGTTCTGGTCTTTTTCATAAATAGTTGTTATGCAGATAGTTGTGATTTTGTTGTGCTCATGACATAAGGTGATCTCAGGGTCTTTCTACTCACCATCTTAACCAATCTCCCTAAATTTATTTTTAAAATGAAGAAAGTATTTATAAGAATGTGATAATAGTCAAGAGAATTAGAAGACAAGCCACAGACTGGGGGAAAATATTTGCAAAAAGTATATTTGCTAATGGACTGTTACCCAAAATGTACAAAAACTTTTAAAACACAATAATAAGAAAATGAACAATCTAATTTGGGGCAAAAAGAATTTGAGACACTTACCCAAAAAGATATAGAGATAGAATATATATGAAAAGATGTTCAGCATCATATGTCATTAGGTAATTGCAACTTAAAACAATGAGCTATCTCCACATCTATTAGAATTGTGAAAATCTAAAACACTGACTACACTTTAAGCCGACAAAGATGTATAGCAACAGGAACTCCCATTAACTTCTGGTGGGAATGCAAGGCAGCCACTTGTAAGACAGATTGCTAGTTTCTTATAAATCTAATCCTATACTTACCATAAGTTCCAACAATCTTACTTGGTATTTATCCAAACAACTTGAAGACATGTCAAAGAATACCATGTTTTTAGTTATGCAAGATGAATATATTCCAGAGATCTAATGTAAAACATGGTGACTATAATTAACAATACTGATTCCTGTATTGATATTTGTTGAGAGGGTAGATCTTAAGTGTTCTTACTGCCCCTCCCCCACACACACAAGTGTGTGTAATGGATATGTTAATTAGCTTGTTGTGGTGATCACTTCACAGTGCTTACATATATCAGTATGTCAAGGTCTATACCTTAAATATGTACAGTTTTTATTTGTCCATTTTACCAATAAAGCTAAAAAGGAACAAAGAAAACATGTCCACACAAAACCCTGCATGCAGATATTTATAGCAGCTTTATTCATAATTGCCAGAACTTTGAGAAAAGAGATGTTCTTTGGTAGGTGAATGGTTAAATAACTGCAGTACATCCCACCAATGGTAAATTATTCAGTGCTAAAAAGAAATGAGCCATCAAGCCATAAGCAGTAAAAGAAGCCAACATGAAAAGGCTACATACTGTATAATTCCAACACTCCGACGTTCTGTAAAAAGTAAAATCTATGAAGACAGTAAAAAGATCTGTGGTTTCCAGGAGTTATGGGGTATAGAGAGGTGTATACACAGAGAACAGAGGATTTTTAGGACACTGGAACCATTGTGTATGATACAATAATGGTAAATTCAAGTCACAAATTCTCAAAACCCATAGCTTTTGCAACACCAGGAGTGAACTCTAATATCAGCTATAGATTTTGGGTGATGATGATGTGTCAATGCAGGTTCATTGATTGTAAAAAATGTACAACTCTGCTGTGTGTGGGGGGGTACAAAGAGTATGTGGAATTCTATTCTATGCTTGATTATACTGTGAATCATAAAGTGTTCTAAAAATAAAATCTCTTTTAGAAAAAGGATTAAAAATGCAATGATGCATATTTTCTAGGCTTTCATATTAATGGCTCTGTGTTTTCTTCAAAAGTAATGAGTTGATTTTGTCTAAAACTCTGCACCAGTTATTGGTTAAGATATGATCATATTTTAATTTCAAACAACCTTTATATTAAAACATTTAATTGTCCCCAGATTTTGGGAATATTTTGACTCCAATTTTTTAAAATAAATTTTGTAAAATTATACCTAGTTATGCAGCTGGAGCACTCCTTTACATGTAAGAAAATGTAAAATTTCAAACATAGGCTTTTTGCCTGAAAGGAAGTCACTGCAAGAAAAAATGGCTTTGAAAACCATGGAATAAAAACTTCTATGCATTTTATATAAGAAGTAGAAATGAAGATATAAGAAGTGAATTTATTTTATCACAAATATAGCAAGGTAGAAAACCAGTTTCTTCAGGAAGGACCATGCATTATCAAAAATACTGCTAACCCTCACTTCCTGAAAACAGGATAACATAATTCTATGTTCTATGTATAGCTACTGCACATTTTTTTATCTTCGCATGTTCTTCAAAGCTTCTGTCATTTTCTTATTCAATTCTAGGTTAGAAAATCCTTCTAAATGACTTTTTTACCCAGTGTCTATTCTAAATTTAAGTAAAAGTAGTTTAAAATGTTCTTTTTCACCATCCTTCATTCAATTTTGATAACTAAATGAAAAAAGAGTGGCATTTATGTCTGTACAATTTCCTCATACATACAAATAAAGAAAATTTTGTCTAGCCAAATGTTGTTACCTTTTTACTTGGGCTTTATATGCTAGTCACCATTTTCTTGTTACAGAAGAAATGCCCAATTTATGTTCTTCAATCAAACAATTTGGGAAATGTGAAGTTAATAAAAATATTTTTTTCTTCACTAAACACATTGGGCACTTTAATGTGCTAATATATTTTGTTATTCTTAAATCTGAATGGTAGTGTGCAGTGTTTCCTAACCACTATTTTTAGAACAAGTTTTAAACTTTTAAAAACTTTTTATTTTGAAACAATTAGAGATTTACAGGAAGTTGCAAACATAGCATGGGAAGTTTCCCTGTATCTTTACCTACTTACTCATAATAGTTATATCTTACATAATTATAGTGCAATATATCAAAGTCAGGAAATTGACATTGGCATAGTACAGATAGATGATAGATAGATAGATAGATAGATAGATAGATAGATAGATCTATATCAACTAATCACATGTGTAGATTCCTGTAACCATCACAGCAATCAAGATACAGAATGTCTGTCACCACAGAGAGCTCACTAATGATAACCCTCTGAACTTCGATCTTCCCCACCCCACCCCACTTTTCCTAAACCCTGACAAACACTAACCTGTTCAACACCTCTATAATTTTGTCAAGACTGTTACATAAATGAAAATACACAGTATGTGATCAACTGAGATTTTTTTTTTTCACTCAGCATAATGCCTTTGAGATCCATCCAATTTGTTGTGTGTATTGATAATCTATTTCTTTTTATTACTGAGTATTATTCAATGATATGTATATCCAATATATGGATATATATTGTATAACAATATACAAATTGTTAAATTGTGTTTAACAATTTACCTTTTGAGGAATATTTTAGCTGTTTTCAGTTTTGGCTCTTACAAGTAAAGCTGCTGTGAACATTCATGTACATATTTTTCTGTATACATAAGTCTTCATTTTTCTGGAATTAATGCCCAAAGTTGCAACTACTGGGTTCTATAGTAAGTGTATGCTTTAAAAAAACTGCCAAATATTTTCCAGGCTTGCTGTTCCATTTTATATTCCCACTAGCTATGTATGACAGATTCAGTTTCTCCACATTCTTGGCAGTATTTGTGTTGTCCATTTTTTTTTCTTTTAGCCATTCTGTTTGGTGTATAATAATATCTCCTAGTGATCTTTAACTTGCATTTTCCTAACGGTCAGTGATGTTGAATATATTTTTGAGTTTGTTTTCCATCTGAATATGCTCTTTGTAGAAATATCTCTTTATTAATTTTGTCCACTTTCTACTTGGAGTTTTTGACTTTTTTACTATAGAATTTTTAGAGTTCTTTGTTTATTTTTGATACAGGTCCTTTGACAGATACATGGTTTGCAAATATTTTCTTGAAGCCTGTAACCTGTCTTTTTCTTTCCTCTTGAAAAGTCTTTTGTAGAGTAAAATTTTGCTTTAATTTTGATTAAGTCCAATTAATCTTTTTTTTTTTTTCTCTTGTGGATTATGGTTTGGGGCTTATGTCTAAGAAATCTTCACCAAGATCTACATTCCAAAGATTTTCTCCTAAGTTGTCTAAATGTTTTATTGTTTTCTATTCTACAAAGACTGTTATTCATTTTGAGTGAATTTTTGTATAAGTTGTGAGATTTGGTAAAAGTTTGTTAGTTTGTTTGTTTATAAAATAAAAATTTGCCTTTGCTTATGGATATCCAATATTCCAGCACCAATTGGTTCAAAGGTTATCCTCTATACATTGAATTATTTGTGAAGAAAAAAACAGTTGGTTGTACTTGTTTGAGGACTATTTCTGGGCTCACTCCTTTATTCCATTGGTCTATGTATGTGTCTATCCCTCTGCCAATACTTCACATACTTGATCACTATGGTTATATAATGTCTTAAAATTTCTTAGAGATATCCCTTCCACTTTTTTCTTTTTCAAAGCTGTTTTAGCTGTCCTAGTACTTTTATTTTTCCATATAAATTTTAGAATAATCTTGTCTATATCTACAAAAATTTTTCCCAGAATTTTCATAAGAATGGCATGTATATACATATATTCACATATATGAATTTATATATTATAATTTATATATTAATTATAAATCTGGGGAGAATTATATTTAATATTTGAATTTTCTAATTCATGGACATGTTATGTCTCTTCATTTATTTAGGTCTTTTTATTTCTCTTATAGTTTGCAAGTTAGCACACTAGTCCTTTACATGTTTTGATAGATTTTCAGCTAAGTATTTCATTTTTTGTTGTTATTATAAATGGTATTTTATATTTCATTTTGATTTCCACATCTTTTTTTTTTCACTTGTTTTAATCATATTCCTAATTGCTTGTTAAAGCATTTTTATAACAGATGCTTTAAAATTCTTGTCAGATCATTCTAATATCTGTGTAGTCTCTGTGCCGGCATCTGTTCATTGTCTTTTGTCATTCAAGTGGAAATGTTAATGGTTCATGTTATGATGAGTGACTTTTGATTGAAACGTGGACATTTTGGGTATTATGTTATGAAACCATAGATCTTATTTAAATCTTGTGTTTTAGCAGGCTTCCTCTGACACCTCCTAGTGAGAGAGGCCACTGTTTTTGCCTGGTGGGAGGTGAAGGTCATGTCTCTCAATAAGTTTCTATTGACACTGGGGATGAGGGAATACTTCTCCTACTACTGGGTGGAGATGGTAATTTAGGCCACACTGATACTAACCTATTTGGGATGGGGGGGGCACCTTGTTACTGCTCCCTACCTACATGGCCTTCACTGACATGGCAGTCATGTAGTGGCCTTATGACTGTTTATGTGTGGTAAAGGCTCAGTTTTCCACTTGGTTTCCTCAGACACCACCCAGTGGGGAGTGGTAGGCGGCCCCTACTGGTGGAGTCAGGAGGAGTTAAAAGTCAAGGCTTCCCTCACAGTCTTCACTGACACGACCTTGGAATGAAACTCAGCAGGTATGAAACTCCTGGCTCTTCATTCTTTCTTCCTGAACAACATCCTGGGGCAGGAGATGCCTGTAAAACCCTCAAGGGTGAGAATGTAGATTTACACTTTGCCTTTGCTAGGGAGGGTAGGGATGTTCTCTACAGTGTTTGTCTAGAGTAGTGTGACAATTGTCTAAAAGTTTTCTGTTTTGTCAGGCTGCCCCTTTTTCTACTCCTTTGGTTAGAGAGAGCAAGATTTTCTTGTGTCTTTTTTGGTCTGTGCTTACTGATGTTTCTGGATTACCAGCTTCTCCCATACCCAGTCTGGTATATATAAGGCCTAAAAAAGTATCCTCTTCATAACTACACTTGTGGAAAAATAAGACATTTTTGACTACTTCAGAAAACTTGAAAACGTTAGAGAAAAAATTCTTATCAAAAGCTTAATGCTTGTTGAAACACAGGATTTTTAGGGCAGTGAAACTACTCTGAATGATACTATAATAATGAATACATTCCATTATACATTTGTCAAAATCCATAAAATATACACCACTAAGAGTGGACCTTAATGTAAACTATGAACTCTGGGCCATAATGATGTTTCAGTGTAGATTCATCAATTGTAAAATATGTATCACTCTAGTGAAGGATGTTGGCAATCGGGGAGGCTATGCACAAGTTGGGACAGCGGGTATATGTGAAATCTCTGTGCCTTCCACTCAATTTTTCTCGAAAATATATAGTATATTATTTTTAAAGGCTTATTATGTAAGCTAACATTCCATTAAAATGTATCTACAAAACCCTTATCTTCTCTCCTACAAGTCTCTAGAGAAGTCCTGAATTTGAGAGATTGAGTTGGTTTAATTTATTTTTAAATAAGATTCCACTTTAAGAAAACTAAATCTCCCACAGGCTATAGTAATGAATCATCATCTCATGTCTATAGTTATTGGAAGAGTTACTGTGTCAGCCAAACAGAGCCATCTGGACCAATCTTTACTGTTATATTAAGTAGCTTTTAGAGAATTATTTAGTGAAATCTAGTGTATGATTTTTTTTCCCCTTAATCTCTTTTGAGGAATATTTTCCTGGCAGAGAGGGTCATTTATATTGTCTTTTAAATGACTGAGTTACATTTAACACTAGAGCAAAAAAAAAGAGAAAAAAAAAAACTATTAAAATAAATTTGAAAGCTGGAAACCTACACAGAAATGGAAGTTTTATGTATTTTTTTAAAGACTTGATGTCTTCCATTTTTGCAGGTATCACATAAATCTCTTATAAAATGCTTTTTCAATTATGTGAGTAAATTTTATTGAAATTTAACAGTTAAAAACCACTATGAAGATTGCATAGTAAAAAACAAAAGAAGAATCCACGTGTTGAGGTCTAGTCATGGAAGCCATTTTGCCTTTAATAGAAATCTCTGACTTAACTGTGATCCTGAGATGAAAGGGAAATTTATTTCATTCTGTCTTAATATTAAAAATACATATAACCTGATGAACTGTCATAATTATTTTTAGATGCAAGGATTAAATGAGATAATGATCCAACTTCTTAGGGACTGGTTGTTTTGAAATTAACCTCATGATTCCATAAATATATTTTTATTCAAGACACAGCTCAAAATTTGAAATAAGAGAAAGCGCTAACTCCTTTCAATGCCTTAAACTTTGTTTTAGCCCTTTGTAAGCTGGAAGTGATTCATTTATTGATCTTTCTAGTAAGGCATAAGTAAATTCATTAATTTATATGTAAATTTATATATATATATATCTCATACATGTCTAAAATATATAAATTTTATCTCAGGGAATTACCACTGAGTGTAAGTAAAATTTTCTGATAAAATCTGGATATCTTGTCAATACTTTTTCTATCTATGTATCTATCTATGTATCTAAAACACACTTTTAAGCTCTTGACCATAAAACCTTCTACTTAGATGTATAGGTTTACAATAATTTACAAGCACTTATTTTTAAATTTTGCCTCAGACACAGTTCCATCATTTCAACCCTGTGCTGCATCCACATACATCTCAGGATCTTTCTGCTCAGATCAAGCCAATAAAACTCCAAGAAAATGATATAAATACCATATGGCACATTGAATGACATGACATTTTTAAGGGCAGGAAAATGACACTTTTGGGGATTTCTTTGACTTCCAGGATTATTCTGATGATCTAGGCAATGAATATCCTGGTCAATTTTATAAAGGCTAAACATTTAAACTCTGCTTATTGCCATTCACATAGTTAGCTTTAGGCCAGTGGGTCATATGCCTTGCTTTTATTCTTTGAGAAACTGGAGCTTCCCTATTCACCTCTAGAACTGTGCATGTTCAAGGGACCTATTAAGATTAATGATAATGCATTCACTGGGAAATTTCACAAAGTGTGCAAAGCACAACTATATAAACAAAATGAAATTATATATTGTTGAAAAGGACCTTATATATTCCCAGAGATGTATTTCTTCTGTACTTATGTAAAAATAAGATGTAGCTCTTTAAAGTGTTAATTAATATTTCAAGTTTAGGCCTATGAAACACCCCAGAAGCAGCTGATTCCTTTTTATTTTATAAAGTCTTTTATCTTTTTTCAGTTAGTCCTACAAATAATAAATTACTCATAGTACACATTTATCATATGCTAATTGTCTGCCCAGAATAACCTTCTTAGATTAAAGTGGGCAGAAAAGGTAGGTCAGGAGCACATTCAGAGGAATATTAGCAGAACAATATACATTTTCTTGCAGATTTTTAATGAGTTAGTTATTAAAGTCACTCAGATCTGCTAGGTTTGCTCTCTTCTAAATGTCTTGAAAGTGCGCTTGTTTTAAAAGTCAAATAAATAATGTTCAGAATAAAAATATGTGATAATAACTGAGACAAAATGTTCTTTTAAATAAGTTTTTATTCTAGTTCCTGGAAGGATCTGTCTAATCAAAGAGAAGTTCTGTGCTTATCCTTTCCTAACAATCGTACTTTCATTTCTTCAACTGTTATTTTTAGTTACCTTTACATGAAGGGGTAAAGAGAAGTTTTAACAAAATATTATTCTAAATATTTTAATAATAATTAATAGTTATGTGTATACATAAAATGCTTATGTGCTAAGCATTTTACTTAAGGGCTTCATAGACATTACCTCGTTTAACTGTCAAAACAATCCTGTACTATTTTGAGTTTTCATATCTTAATGTTAGAGGTGAAGAAATTAAGCTGTGAGCAAAAGTTTATTAAAGTCACACAACTACCAATTGGCAGAACTAGAGTTTGAACTCTGGCTAATTCCAGAGCCTATGATCTTAACTACTTACAAAGACAGCTTCTTTACAGTTGTATTTTCCTTCAATTGAGTTACTGTAGTAAAAGTTAACATCTTACCTATTAACAGATATTTTATTAAGATAATTAATGGCCTTTTACAAAGATAGGACTAAAATAAGATTCATGGAACTTCCTTTGAACACCTTGGCCTTGAGCCAACCCAAGTTTCAGAGAATGTGAATGATTCAGCCTATACCTTATAACTGAGATCCAGAAATAGCTTTGAAACTTACAAAGAACTAAAGAAGTACGTTCTTCAGCAGACAATGGATATAAGATTAAAAATGAGCCATACAGAAACAGAAAATTATAAAAAAACTTTAATTTATTTTAAGTTGTAAACTGTTTCCAAAAATACAAATTATGGTTCTGTTTATCCATTTATCATTATCCAGTGACCTGTCTAAAGCTCCTCATAGAGTCACTATATTCTTATGTATTTTTCATGTTAAAAAGGAAAGGGGGCTTCCGTGGTGGCACAGTGGTTGAGAGTCCACCTGCCGATGCAGGGGACATGGGTTCGTGCCCCGGTCTGGGAGGATCCCACATGCCGTGGAGCAGCTAGGCCCGTCAGCCATGGCTGCCGAGTCTGTGTGTCAGGAGCCTGTGCTCCACAACGGGAGAAAAAAGGAAAGGTTTTTCTAGCAGCAGAAAAGCCATACAGTCTCACATAGTGCAAAGAATGATAGGAAGACTTCCCAATGTAGTCATTGGGAAAGTATTCATCATAGAAACATATATTTCTGCAACTCCTGAGTAAGAGAAATTGAGGCCAGTCAATAAGTAACTCTTGTCAGGATCCTGGCATTTTGGTGATTATTCAATGTGCTTCCAGGATATCATTTGACTGTATATACAAGTAACAAACATCACCAGTTAACGGTATTCTGACTTTCTGAGCATAAAGGGAA
>NW_006788892.1:524508-532921 GCF_000442215.2 Lipotes vexillifer
GAGGCAAGCCAAACTCTGTTTTTATACTGCTGGTTGACTTTGAAATTAATTTTCAAAGAAGTCTGACTTAATTCATTTGAAACAGAACTCCTTTTGATGAAGACCTATTCTGACATTTGAGCACAAAATGAAGAAATAGCAAGTATGCTTAAAAGAACTATGATTTAGAAGTCAGAACATATATAGTTATGACTAGGAGAGTTAATTACCTTACAAACTTAATTAAATACACAGAAAGGGGGCTTCCCAGGTGGCGCAGTGGTTGAGAGTCCGCCTGTCGATGCAGGGCACACGGGTTCGTGCCCCGGTCCGGGAAGATCCCACATGCCGCGGAGCGGCTGGGTCCGTGAGCCATGGCCGCTGAGTTTGCGCTTCCGGAGCCTGTGCTCCGCAGTGGGAGAGGCCGCAACAGTGAGAGGCCAGCGTACCGCAAAAAAAAAAAAAAAAAAAAAAATACACAGAAAGGAAGTACCCATTGTTGAAAGAGAATTTCAGACAGCTGAAGCCTTTATTAGGAAATCACTGTATTCTTGTGTTAACATGCCAGCAAAAGGTGGAAGATTGCCATGACTTGAAGTCAGAACAAGATTTCAAGGAACAGAGAAAAGCAACAATAAAAAAATGTATATATCAATCCTTGTTTTGAAACTTCCTTCCTTTATGAGAAATGCCAACTTTAATGTGCATATTTCTGAGCTAAACTCTGAAAATTAAAGGGTTATGCTGAAACTACCTACCTCTCTAATTAAAATCTGTAATGTGAATGAGAACTGTCTAGAAATACTTTTATGTTGTTTATATTTTTTAACATCTTTATTGGAGTATAATTGCTTTACAATGGTGTGTTAGTTTCTGCTTTATAACAAAATGAATCAGTTATACATATACATATGTTCCCATATCTCTTCCCTCTTGCGTCTCCCTCCCTCCCACTCTCCTTATCACACCCCTCTAGGTGGTCACAGAGCACTGAGCAGATCTCCCTATGCCATGCGGCTGCTTTCCACTAGCTAGCTATTTTACATTTGGTAGTGTATATATGTCCATGCCACTCTCGCACTTTGTCACAGCTTACCCTTCCCCCTCCCCATATCTCCAAGTCCATGCTCTAGTAGGGCTGTGTCTTTATTGCTGTCTTAACCCTAGGTTCTTCAAGACGCTTTTGTTTTCTTTTCCCTTATATTCCATATATATGTGTTAGCATATGGTATTTGTTTTCCTCTTTCTGACTTACTTCACTCTGTATGACAGACTCTAGGTCCATCCACCTCACTACAAATAACACAATTTCATTTCTTTTTATGGCTGGGTAATATTCCATTGTATATATGTGCCACATCTTCTTTATACATTCATCCGATGATGGACATTTAGGTTGTTTCCATCTCCTGGCTATTGTAAATAGAGCTTCAATGAACATTGTGGTACATGACTCTTTTTGAATTATGGTTTTCTCAGGGTAAATGCCCAGTAGTGGGAATGCTGGGTCATACAGTAGTTCTATTTGTAGTTTTTTAAGGAACCTCCATACTGTTTTCCACAGTGGCTGTATCAATTTACATTCCCACCAGCAGTGCAAGAGTGCTCCCTTTTCTCAATACCCTCTCCAAAATTTATTGTTTCTAGATTTCTTTATGATGGGCATTCTGACAGGTGTGAGATAATATCTCAGTGTAGTTTTGATTTGCATTTCTCTAATGATTAATGATGTTGAGGATTCTTTCATGTGTTTGTTGGCAATCTGTATATCTTCTTTGGAGAAATGTCTATTTAGGCCTTCTGCCCGTTTTTGGATTGGGTTGTTTATTTTTTGTTATTGAGCTGCATGAGCTGCTTATAAATTTTGGAGATTAATCCTTTGTCAGTTGCTTCATTTGAAAATATTTTCTCCCATTCTGAAGGTTGTCTTTTCCTCTTCTTTATTGTTTCCTTTGCTGTGCAAAACCTTTTAAGTTTCATTAGGTCCCCTTTGTTTATTTTTGGTTTTATTTCCATTTCTCTAGGAGGTGGGTCAAAAAGGATCTTGCTGTGATTTATGTCAGAGTGTGCTGCCTATGTTTTCCTCTAAGAGTTTGATAGTTTCTGGCCTTATATTTAGGTCTTTAATCCATTTTGAGCTAATTTTTGTGTATGGTGTTAGGGAGTGTTCTAATCTCATACTTTTACATGTACCTGTCCAGTTTTCCCAGCACCACTTATTGAAGAGGCTGTCTTTTCTCCACTGTATATTCTTGTCTCCTTTATCAAAGATAAGGTGAACATATGTGTGTGGGATTATCTCTGAGCTCTCTATCCTGTTGCATTGATCTATATTTTAATTTTTGTGCCAGCACCAAACTGTCTTCATTACTGTAACTTTGTAGTATAGTCTGAAGTCAGGGAGCCTGATTACTACAGCTCCATGTTCCATTCTCAAGATTGTGTTGGCTATTCAGGGTCTTTTGTGTTTCCATACAAATTGTGAAATTTTTTGTTCTAGTTCTTTGAAAAATGGCAGTGGTAGTTTGCTAGGAATTGCACTGAATCTGTAGATTGCTTTGGGTAGTAAAATCATTTTCACAATGTTGCTTCCTCCAATCCAGAACATGGTACATCTCTCCATTTATTTGCATCATCTTTAATTTCTTTCATCAGTGTCTTATAATTTTCTGCATACAGGTCATTTGTCCCCTTAGGTAGGTTTATTCCTACATATTTTATTCTTTTTGTTGCAATGGTAACTAAGAGTGTTTTATTAATTTCATTTTCAGATTTCTCATCATTACTGTATAGGAATGCCAGAGATTTCTGTGTATGAATTTTGTATCCTGCTACTTTACCAAACTCATTGATTAGTTCTAGTAATTTTCTGGTAGCATTTTGGGGTTCTCTATGTATAGTATCATGTCATCTGCAAACAGTGACAGCTTTACTTCTTCTTTTCCAATTTGATTCATTTTATTTCCTTTTCTTCTCTGATTGCTGTGGCTAAGACTTCCAAAACTATGTTGAATAAGAGTGGTGAGAGTGGGCAACCTTGTCTTCTTCCTGATCTTACTGGAAATGGTTTCAGCTTTTCACCACTGAGGACGATGTTGGCTGTGGGTTTGTCATATATGGACTTTATTATGTTGAGGATAGTCCCTCTATGCCTACTTTCTGCAGAGTTTTTATCATAAATAGGTGTTTAATTTTGTTGAAAGCTTTCTTTGCATCTATTGAGATGATCATATGGTTTTTCTCCTTCAATTTGTTAATATGGTGTATCACATTGCGTATATTTGTGTATATTGAAGAATCCTTGCATTCCTGGGATAAACTCCACTTGATCATGGTGTATGATAATTTTAATGTGCTGTTGGATTCTGTTTGCTAGTATTTTGTGAAGGATTTTTGCATCTCTGTTCATCAGTCATATTGGCCTGTAGTTTTCTTTCTTTGTGACATCTTTGTCTGGTTTTGGTATCGTGCTGATGGTGGCCTCGTAGAATGAGATTGGGAGTGTTCCTCCCTCTGCTATATTTTGGAAGAGTTTGAGAAGGATAGGTGTTAGCTCTTCTTTAAATGTTTGAGAGAATTCACCTGTGAAGCCATCTGGTCCTGGGCTTTTGTTTGTTGGAAGATTTTTTTTTTTTTTTTTTGCAACACACTGGCCTCTCACTGTTGTGGCCTCTCCCACTGCAGAGCACAGGCTACAGATGCAAAGGCACAGAAGCCATGGCTCACAGGCCTAACTGCTCCATGGCATGTGGGATCTTCCCGGACCGGGACACAAACCCATGTCTCCTGCATCAGCAGGCATTGGAAGATTTTTAATCACAGTCTCAATTTCAGTGCTTGTTATTGGTCTGTTCATATTTTTTATTTCTTCCTGATTCAGTCTTGGCAAGTTGTGCATTTATAAGAATTTGTCCATTTCTTCCAGGTTGTCCATTTTATTGGCATAGAATTGCTTGTAGTAATCTCTCATGATCTTTTGTATTGCTGCAGTGCCAGTTGTAACTTCTCCTTTTTCATTTCTAATTCTATTGATTTGAGTCTTCTCCCTTTTTTTCTTGATGAGTCTGGCTAATGGTTTATCTATTTTGTTTGTCTTCTCAAAGAACCAGCTTTTAGTTTGATTGATCTTTGCTATCATTTCCTTCATTTCTTTTTCATTTATTTCTGATCTGATTTTTATGATTTCTTTCCTTCTGCTAACTTTGGGGTTTTTTTGTTCTTCTTTCTCTAATTGCTTGAGGTGCAAGGTTAGGTTTTTTATTCGAGATATTTCCTTCTTCTTAAGGTGGGCTTGTATTGCTATAAACTTCCCTCTTAAAACTTCTTTTGCTACATCCCATAGGTTTTGGGTCATTGTGCCTCCATTGTCATTTGTTTCTAGGTATAATTTTATTTCCTCTTTGATTTCTTCAGTGATCACTTCGTTATTATGTAGTGTATTGTTTAGCCTCCAAGTGTTTGTAGTTTTTACAGATCTTTTCCTGTAATTGATATCTAGTCTCATAGTGTTGTGGTCAGAAATGATACTTGGTACAATTTCAATTTTCTTAAATTTAGCAAGACTTGATTTTTGACCCAAGGTATGATCTATCCTGGAGAATGTTCCATGAGCACTTGAGAAAAATGTGTATTCTGTTATTTTTGGATGTAATGTCCTATAAATATCAATTAAGTCCACCTTGTTTAATGTATCATTTAAAGCTTGTGTTTCCTTATTTATTTTCATTTTGGATGATCTGTCCATTGGTGAAAGTGGGGTGTTAAAGTCCCCTACTATGAATGTGTAACTGTCGATTTCCCCTTTTATGGCTGTTAGTATTTGCCTTATATATTGTGATGCTCCTATGTTGGGTGCATAAATATTTACAATTGTTATATATTCTTCTTGGATCAATATCTTGATCATTATGTAGTGTCCTTCTTTGTCTCTTCTAATAGTCTTTATTTTAAAGTCTATTTTTTCTGATATGAGAATTGCTACTCCAGCTTTCTTTTGGTTTCCATTTGCATGAAATATCTTTTTTCCATCCTTTTACTTTCAGTCTGTATGTTTCCTTCAGTTTGAAATGGGTCTCTTGTAGACAGCATATATATGGGTCTGGTTTTTGTATGCATTTAGCCAGTCTGTGTCTTTTGGTGGAAGCATTTAATCCATTTACATTTAAGGTAATTATTGATATGTATGTTCCTATTCCCATTTTCTTAATTGTTTTGGGTTTGTTGTTGTAGGTCTTTTCCTTCTCTTATATGTCTTGCCTAGAGAAGTTCCTTTAGCATTTGTTGTAAAGTTGGTTTGGTGGTGCTGAACTCTCTCAGCTCTTGCTTGTCTGTAAAGCTTTTAATTTCTCCATCAAATCTGAATGAGATCCTTGCTGGGTAGAGTAATCTTGGTTGTAGGTTTTTCTCCTTCATCACTTTAAATATGACCTGCCACTCCCTTCTGTCTTGCAGAGTTTCTGCTGAAAGATCAGCTATTAAATTTATGGGGATTCCCTTGTGTGTTATTTGTTATTTTTCCCTTGCTGCTTTTAATATGTTTTTTTTTGTATTTAATTTTTGATAGTTTGATTAGTATGTGTCTTGGTATGTTTCTCCTTGGATTTATCATATATGGGACTCTCTGTGCTTCCTGGATTTTCTTCACTATTTCCTTTCCCATACTAGGGAAGTTTTCAGCTATAATCTCTTCAAATATTTTCTCAGTACGTTTCTTTTTCTTTTCTTCTTCTGGGATGCCTATAATTCGAATGTGGTGTGTTTAATGTTGTCCCCGAGGTCTCTGAGACTGTCCTCAGTTCTTTTCATTCTTTTTTCTTTATTCTGCTCTGCAGTAGTTTTTTCCATTATTTTATTTTCCAGGTCACTTATCCATTCTTCTGCCTCAGTTATTCTGCTATTGATCTCATCTAGAGTATTTTTAATTTCATATATTGTTTTGTTCATCATTGCTTGCTTCCTCTTTAGTTCTTCTAGGTTCTGGTTAAATGTTTCTTGCATTTTCTCTATTCTATTTTCCAGATTTTGATTCATCTTTACTATCATTATTCTGAATTCTTTTTCAGGTAGACTGCCTATTTCCTCTTCATTTGTTAGGTCTGGTGGGTTTTTATTTTGCTCCTTCATCTGCTGTGTGTTTTTCTGTCTTCTCATTTTGCTTAACTTACTGTGTTTGGGGTCTCCTTTTTGCAGGCTGCAGGTTCATAGTTCCTGTTGTTTTTGGTGTCTGTCTCCAGTGCCTAAAGTTGGTTCTGTGGGTTGTGTAGGCTTCCTGGTGGAGGGGACTAGTGCCTGTGTTCTGGTGGATGAGGCTGGGTCTTGTCTTTCTGGTGAGCTGGTCCCTGTCTGGTGGTGTGTTTTGGTGTGTCTGTGGCCTTATTATTATTTTAGGCAACCTCTCTGCTAATGGGTGGGGTTGTACTCCTGTCTTGCTAGTTGTTTGGCATAGGGTGTCCAGCACTGTAGCTTGCTGGTCATTGAGTGAAGCTGGGTGTTGGCATTGAGATGGAGATCTCTGGGAGGTTTTTTCCATTTGATATTATGTGGAGCTGGGAGGTCTCTTGTGGACCAGTGTCCTGAAGTTGGCTCTCCCACCTCAGAGGCACAGCGCTGACTCCTGGCTGGAACACCAAGAGCCTTTCATCCACACAATTCAGAATAAAAGGGAGAAAAAAAATAGAAAGAAAGAAAGAAAGAGGATAAAATGAAATAAAATAAAGTAAGATAAAATAAAATAAAGTTATTAAAATAAAAAATAATTATTAAGAAAAACAAAACAAACAAAAAAAAGGTGGACAGATCCCTAGGACAAATGGTGGAAGCTAACCTATACAGACAAAATCTCCCACAGAAGCATTCACATACAGACTCACAAAAAGAGGAAAAGGGGAAAAAAATAATATATCTTGCTCTCAAAGTCCAGCTCCTCAATTTTGGATGATTCATTTTCTAGTCAGATAGTCCAGCGATGCAGGGTACATCAAATTGATTGTGGAGATTCAATCCATTGCTCCTAAGGCTGCTGGGAGAAATTTCACTTTCTCTTCTTTGTTCACACAGCTCCAAGTGTCAGCTTTGTATTTGGCCCTGCCTCTGCCTGTAGGTTACTGGAGGGCGTCTTTTCTTCGCTCAGACAAGATTGGGTTAAACGAGCAGCTGATTTGGGGGTTCTGGCTCACTCAGGCCTACTTTTATGTTGTTTTAAACTTTGATATATTTTGAAAATTATCTTTAACCTAATAATCATGGCAAGAAAAAATATGTATATTAATCATAGCATTTTTCTTTTTCCATACTGAAGTAGGGGCACACAATTATATAATATTCCAATATTAAGTTCTATTTATTGCTCTCCAACAGTGTTTATTACTGTTATCCAATCTTCAGTAAAAGCACACTGTGGGGGGTGGAGTCAAGATTGCTGACTAGGAGAAGGCAGAGTTCATGTCTCTGCCCAACTATGGCACCTACTAGGCACTGGTGGGCAGCCAAGGAGACCTAAGTTGACAGGAGGAACCACTAATGACTGGGTAGAATGTGGAAGGGAGGTGGAGCCGGAGAAGTGGGGGCAGCAGGGGAGTGGTGACCCTGAGGGATAGCTGGGTGAGGGGAGGGGTTCCCATGCCCAGAGGGGCCCACCCATGGTTAGCAGGTCAACAAGGGCCGGGGAGACCCTTTGGAGAGCAGGGGATCAGAAGGGAGTGCGACCAGCATTTCTCTGTGTACTTGGGACCCAGGGAAACTGCTGAAATCCCAGGCCTAATCCTCTGCCCTCCGAGACCTTCTCCAACCCTGCTGGGCCTAAACCCCACCCACACACCCCCATGCAGGGCCTTACCTCCAAATTTCACACACTGTGGACCACTCTGCTGTGCCACATTTCCCGGCTTCATGGGTCCTGACCCTAGGCCCCACTCCATGCCTAAAAGTTTCCCCTGCCTAGGTTCTACCACCTGGACCTTTTCCAGCCACACAGGTACTGAGCCTAGGCCCTGCCCCTGCCCTAAACCCTGCCCATGCTTAAGCTCCACCCTCCACAGCCAAGACCTTTCCAGCCTTTTTACTTCTTTCGTTGTGGTTCTGTTTTACCTTGTTGTTGTTGATTCATTATATTTTTTTTATTTTTTAAGAAGTGTTTATTTTTCTAATTTTATTTTACTCTTTTTAATTTGTTATTATTCTCTCCTTTTGGGTTTTTCCCTCTCTTTCTTTTCTTTTTTTCTATTTTGCTTCTGTTTTACTTGTTGTAGTTGTCTCACTTATATTTTTATTTTTCTTAATATATATTTTTTATATTTCTAATTTAATTTTTTTTAATCTTTAATATTGTACTGCTCCTTTTTTTTTTTGCTTTTCTTTTGCTGCACCATGCACTTTGTGGGATCTTGGTTCCCAGGCCAGAAGTCAGGCCTGCGTTCCTGTGGTGAGAATGCCGAGT
>NW_006788892.1:532931-611511 GCF_000442215.2 Lipotes vexillifer
CGAGTCCAACCTGCTGGACTAACAGATCTTCAGACCCCAGAGAATATTCAGCAGTGTAAGGTCTCCTGGAGGTCATCATCTTGGCACAAAGACCCAGCTCTACCCAACTGCCTGCAAACTCCAATACTGGATACCTCAGACAAAACAATAAGTAAGAAAGGAATACAGCCTCACTCATCAAAAAATAAGATGACCAAAAAGTTTGTTACAGGTGAAGGAGCAGTGTAAAAACCTACAAGATGAAATAAATGAAGAAATAGCGAACCTAATTCAAAAAGAATTCAGAGGAATGATAGTAAAAGTGATTAAAAATCTTGGAAAAAGAATGGAGGCATGGATAGTGAAAATACAAGAAATGTTTAAAAAAGACTTAGAAGAATGAAAGAACAAACAAACAGTGATGAACAGCACAATAACTGAAATGAAAAATGCACTAGAAGGAGTCAAGAGCAGAATAACTTAAGCAGAAGAATGAATAAGTGAATTGGAAAATAGAATGGTGGAAATAACTGCTGAGGACCAGAAAAAAGAAAAAAGAATGAAAAGAATTGAGGACAGTATCAGGGACCTCTGGGACAACATTAAATACACCACATTTGGAATATAGGGGTCCCAGAAGAAGAAGAGAAAGAGAAATGGTCTGAGAAAATATTTGAAGAGATTATAGTGGAAAACTTCCCTAACATGGGAAAGGAAATAGCCACTCAAGTCCAGGAAGGGCAGAGAGTTCCATATAGGACAAACCCTAGGAGAAACACACCAGGGCACATATTAATCAAACTAACAAAAACTAAATTCAAAGAAAAACTATTAAAAGCAATAAGGGAAAAGCAAAAATAACATACAAGGGAATCCCCATAAGGTTATGAGCTGATTTTTCAGCAGAAACTCTGCAGGCCAGAGGAGAATGACAGGATATATTTAAAGTGAAGTAAGGGAAACCTACAACCAAGATTACTCTACCCAACAAAGTTCTCATTTGTATTCATCAGAAAACTCAAAAGCTTTAAAGACAAGCAAAAGCTAATAGAAATCAGCACCACCAATCCAGCTTTACAACAAATGCTATAGGAACTTCTCTAGGTGTGAAACACAAGAGAAGAAAAAGACCCACAAAAACAAACCCAAATCAATTAAGAAAATTGTAATAGGAACATACATATTGATAACAACCTTGAATGTAAATGGATTAAACGCTCCAATCAAAATTCACAGATTGACTGAATAGCTAAAAAAACAAGACCCATATATATGCTGACTACAAGAGGCCCACTTCAGACCTAGGGACACATACAGACTGAAAGTGAGGGGATGGAAAAAGATATTCCATGCAATTGGAAATCACAAGAAATCTGGAGTAACAATACTCATATCAGATAAAATAGACTTTAAAATAAGGACTGTTACAAGAGATAAGGAAGGACACTATATAATGATCAAGGGATCAATCCAAGAAAAAATATAACAATTGTAAATATTTATGCACCCAACATAAGACCCCCTCAGTACATAAGGAAAATTCTAACAGTAATAAAAGGGGAAATCAATAGTAACACAATAATACTGGGGGACTTTAATACCCAACTTACACCAATGCACAGATCATCCAGGCTGAAAATAAATAAGGAAACACAAGGTTTAAATGACACAATAAACCAGATGGACTTAATTGATATTTACAGGATATTCTACCAAAAGGGAAAGAATACACATTCTTCCCAAGTGCAATGGAAAATTCTCCAGGATAGATCACAAATCAAGCCTCAGAAAATTTAAGAAAATTGAAATTGTATCAAGCATCTTTTCCGAACACAACACTATGAGATTAGAAATACATTATGTGGGAGAAAAACTGTATATAATACAAACACATGGGTGTTTATACCTAAACAGGGTGCAGCTAAATAACCAAGAGATCACTGAAGAAATCAAAGAAGAAATAAAAAAAAGTAAAACCTAGAAACAATGACAATGAAAACATGATGATCCAAAACCTATGGGATGCAGCAAAAGAAGTTCTGACAGGGAAGTTTATAGCAATTCAAGCTCACCTCAAGAAACAAGAAAAATCCCAAATAAACAATCTAACCTTACACCTAAAGCAACCAGAAAAAGAAGTACAAAGAAAACCCAAAGTTAGTAGAAGAAATGATAAAGATCAGACCAGAAATAAATGAAATAGAAATGAAGAAAACAATAGCAAAGATCAATAAAACTAAATGTTCATTCTTTGAGAAGATAAACAAAATTGATAAACCTTTAGCCAGATTCATCAAGAAAAAAAGGGAGAGGACACAAATCAATAAAATTAGAAATGACAAAGGAGAAATCACAACTGATACCACAGAAATGCAAAGGATCATAAGACTACTGCCAAAAAAATATGCTAATAAAAGACAACCTGGAAGAAGTGGACAAATACTTGGAAAGGTACAACTTTCCATGACTGAAACAGGAAGAATTAGAAAATATAAACAGAGCAATCACAAGTAATGAAGCTGAAACTGTAATTAAAAATCTTCCAACAAACAAAAATACAGCACCAGAAGACTTCACAGGCAAATTCTATCAAACATTTAGAGAAGAGTTAACACTTATCCTTCTCAAACTCTTCCCAAAAACTACAGAGGGAGGAACACTCTTAAACTTGTTCTGAGGCCACCATCACCCTGATACAAAAAACAGACAAGGATATCACACAAAAAAAGAAAATTACAGATCAGTATTACTGATGAACATAGATGTAAAAATCCTCAACAAAATACTAGCAAACAGAATCCAACAACACATTAAAAAAATCATACACCATGATCAAGTGGGATTTATCTCAGGGATGAAAGTATCTTCAATATATGCAAATCAATAAATGTGATACACCATATTAACAAATTGAAGAAGAAAAACCATATGATCATCTCAACAGATGCAGAAAAAGCTTTTGGCAAAATTTAACACCCATGTATGATAAAAACTCTCCAGAAAGTGGGCATAGAGGGAACCTACCTCAACATATTGAAGGCCATATATGACAAACCCACAGCAAACATCATTTTCAATGCTGAAAAACTGAAAGCATTTCAACTAAGATCAGGAAAAAGACAAGGATGTCTACTCTCACCACTATTATTCAACATAGTTTTGGAAGCCCTAGCCATGGAAATCAGAGAAAAAGAAGAAATAAAATGAATACAAATTGGAAGAAGAAGTAAAACTCTCACTGTTTGCAAATGACATGATACTATACATAGAAAGCCTTAAAGATGCCAGCAGAAAACTACTAGAACTAATCAATTGGTAACGTTGCAGGATACAAAATTAATGCACAGAAACTTCTTGCATTCCTATACACTAAAAACAAAAGTTCAGAAATAAAAATTAAGGAGACATTCCATTCACTGTCACAAACAAAAGAATAAATCCCTAGGAAGAAACTTACC
Organism: Lipotes vexillifer; assembly: GCF_000442215.2. Classification (NCBI taxonomy): domain Eukaryota; kingdom Metazoa; phylum Chordata; class Mammalia; order Artiodactyla; family Lipotidae; genus Lipotes; species Lipotes vexillifer. The sequence continues at coordinate 536,369 of NW_006788892.1, forward strand.
TAAGGAAGCAAAAGACCTGTACTCAGAAAACTCTAAAACACTGATAAAAGAAATCAAAGATGACACAATAAGATGGAGAGATATATCATGTTCCTGGATTGGAAGAATCAATATTATGAAAATGACTACACTACCTAAGCAATCTCCAGGTTCAATGTAATCCTTATCAAATTACCAATGACATTCTTCATGGAATTGGAACAAACAATTTTACAATTTGTCTGGAAACACAAAAGACCCTGAATAGCCAAAGCAATATTGAGAAAGAAAAATGGAGCTGGAGGAATCAGGCTCTATGACTTCAAACTACACTACAAAGCTACAGTAATCAAGAAAGTATGGTACTGGCACAAAAACAGAAATATATGTTAATGGTACAGGATAGAAATCTCAGAGATAAACCCACACTCCTATGGCCACCTAATCTATGACAAAGGAAACAAGAATATACAATGGAGAAAAGACACCCTCTTCAATAAAAGGTGCTGGGAAATCTGAACAACTACATGTAAAAGAATGAAATTAGAACAGTCCCTAACACCATACACAAAAATAAACTCCAAATGGATTAAAAACCTAAATGTAAGACCAGACAGTATAAAACTCTTAGAGGAAAACATAGGAAAAACATTCTTTTACATAAATCACAGCAATATCTTTTATGACCCACCTCCTAGAATAATTAAAATAAAACAAAGATAAGAAAATGAGACCTAATTAAACTTAAAACTTTTACACAGGAAAGGAAACCATAAACAAAACAAAATAACAACCCTCAGAATGGGAGAAAATATTTGCAAATGAAGCAATGGACAAAGGATTAATCTCCAAAATATACCAGCAGCTCATGCAGCTCAATATCAAAAAAACAAACAACTCAAAAAATGGGCAGAAGACCTAAATAGACATTTCTCCAAAGAAGACATACCAGTGGCCAAGAGGCACATGAAAAGATGCTCAACATCACTAAGTATTAAAGAAATCCAAATCAAAACTACAATGAAGCATCACCTCATACCAGTCAGAATGGCCATCATCAAAAAATCTACAAACAATAAATGCTGGAGAAGGTGTGGAGAAAAGGGAACCCTCTTGCACTGTTGGTGGGAATGCAAATTGATATAGCCACTGTGGACTACAGTATGGAGGTTCCTTAAAAAACTAAAAATAAAACTACCATATGACCCAGTAATCCCACTACTGAGCATATACCATGAGAAAATCATAATTCAAAAGGCACATGTACCCCAATTTTTATGGCAGCACCATTTGCAATAGCCAGGACATGGAAATGACCTAAATGTCCACCGACTAATGAATGGATAAAGAAGATGTGGTATGTATATATACTGGAATATTACTCAGCCATAAAAAGAAATGAAATTGGGTCATTTGTAGAGACAAGGATGGACCTAGAGGTTGTCATACATGGTGAAGCAAGTCAGAAAGAGAAAAAAATGTATAATATATTAACACACATATGTGGAATCTAGAAAAATGGTATAGATTAACCTATTTGCTGAGCAGTAATAGAAAATCAGACATAGAGAACAGACATGTGGACACAGGGGGGTAAAATGAGGGTGGAATGAATTGGAATATTGGGTTTGATATAAATATACTACCATGTGTAAAATGGATAGCTAGTGGGAACCTGCTGTATAGCACAGGGAGCTCAATTCCGTGCTCTCTGATGACCTAGATCAGTGGGATATGGGTGTGATGGTGGCCCAAGAGGGAGGGGATATATGTATACATATAGCTGATTCACTTCACTGTACAGCAGAAACTAACACAATATTGTAATGCAATTATACTCCAATAAAAAAAATAAATGTTATAAAAAGCACACTGTGAATAAAAAGCCCTGAAGAGAGAATAGGCATAGCTCTGACATTTAAGTAAGTTTCAAACTTCCAGAACTAAGTATAATTTCCCTTTAATACAGTTTGACATTTAGAAAGTTGTTTAGAATTTTTGTTTACATATGTGTTTGAATTTCAATATTTGCTTTTTTACTATGTGCCATATTTTATCTATTTTGTAAGCCATGGAACTGAGAGTTTGCAGCATTGGGTTATCACACCCATATCAGGGATACAACACAATGGCTTCTCTGTGATTATAAAAGACTGAATATTCTAAAGAGTAACTAGTCTACAGTAGATGCTCAATGTTTGTAGAAGTGAAAATAATCTATATACATATATATATATATATATATATATATACCTGACACTGAATAAAATGCATTAATTTATGAATTTATCAATTCCTTTTGGAATTCTTCATTTGGAATGGTAAAGTGCAATTATTCTTCCTCATTGCATTTCCTTTGCCTATCATTTCTTTGTTTTTTTGTTTTTTTTTCGGTATGTGGGCCTCGCACTGCTGTGGCCTCTCCTGCTGTGGAGCACAGGCTCCGGACGCACAGGCTCAGTGACCATGGCTCATGGGCACAGCCACTCCACAGCATGTGGGATCTTCCCAGACCGGGGCTCGAACCCATGTGCCCTGAATCGGCAGGTGGACTCTCAACCACTGCGCCACCAGGGAAGCCCTTTGCCCATCATTTCTCTTTACAGTTCTAGCATTCACATAATTTCTCTCTGATACAAATCTGTCTTCATTGCTAATGTATTTCTAAATAAGAATTTATAAACTTATTTTATACCTTTTAGTCTCCATCCATTAATTGCTCTAAGAATCCCTCTCTTTGTAACTTGGTCTTACTGTGTATATATGTAATAAAACATTTTATTTAAACCCCTCTCCCTCTTTGAAAAGTTGACTACAGTATTATTTGGATTTGAATCAGAAATTATTACACAGACAGTTAAGTTTCTTCCTATTATTCTTATCTACAGTAGTCTATGTATCACGGTCCTAAATCTATGAGGAAATACCAAAGAGAGAAAATGAAATGGAAATAGGGTAAAAGAAATGAACAGCATGAAACAAAGAGAAAGCCATGAATGAAAGATGCATTTAGAAAGGTAGGGGAAGTAGAGGGATCAACACTGAATGCATCAGGTAAATGGAAGATAAGTAGCAGTCAATTACAATTTTTTTTTTTTTTTTTTTTGCGGTATGTGGGCCTCTCACTGTTGTGGCCTCTTCCGTTGCGGAGCACAGGCTGCGGACGTGCAGGCTCAGCGGCCATGGCTCATGGGCCCAGCCGCTCCACGGCATGTGGGATACTCCTGGACTGGGCACGAACCTGTGTCCCCTGCATGGGCAGGCAGACTCTCAACCACTGTGCCACCAGGGAAGCCCCAATTACATTTTTTAACATCTTTATTGGAGTATAATTGTTTTACATTGTTGTGTTAGTTGCTGCTGTATAACAAAGTGAATCAGCTATATGTGTACATATATCGCCATATCCCCTCCCTCTTGTGTCTCCCTCCCATCCTCTCTATCTCACCCCTCTAGGTGTTCACAAAGCACCGAGCTGATCTCCCTGTGCTATGTGACTGCTTCCCACTAGCCATCTATTTTAAATTTGGTAGTGTATATATGTCAATGCCACTCTCTTACTTCGTCCCAGCTTACACTTCCCCCTCCCCATGTCCTCAAGTCCATTTTTAACTAGAGATTTTCTTGAGCAATCAGGAAATTCTCCATGTCCTCTTTCATGTAAGGACATTCATGGAGAACTTGGTAGCCAAATCCAGAGAAGTAGAAAATATTTCCCACTAGCTATATAGTTGGGTACTCAGCCTAATTATTTGTGAGTTGAATAACAGCCTTCCTCAAATATAAATAGACATATGGAAACTGAATATGATCTGATCTTATTTGGAAAAATAAAGGGTCTTTGCAGATGTAATTAAGTTAATGATTTTGAGATTAAATCATCCTGAATTACCCTATTAACCTAGTGGGCCCAATATCCGATGCCAAGTGTCCTTATAAAAGACAGCAGAAGAGAAGAAGACCATGTAAAAGTGGAGGCAGATATTGGAGTTATTCAATCACAAGCTAAAGAACACCCGGAGCCACCAGAATCTGGAAGAAACAAAGAAATATTCCATCCTAGAGCCTTTGGAGGGAGAATGACACTACAAATCCCTTGATTTTGTACTTCTGGCTTACAGTACTTCTCTTGTTTTAAGTCATCAAATTTATGGAGATTGGTTACAACAGTCTTAGGAAATGAATAGACTATCTATACTGTGTCTCTAAAGAGGAGTTATAAAGCAAAAATCAAGAGTGTATGGAAACTGCCATATGCTGACATTAATAGCTTATTTTTTTTCTTCCTGCCCACATTTCCATCAGAAGGATTTCCTATTTGGGGAGATCACATTCCACAACACAAACAGACACACACACACACACACACACACACACACACACACACACACACACATACATACACCAGAAATAATATCAACTTCTTGAAGACCCCTAAAGATTTATCTTTAACTCACCCCTTGAGTTAAATCTGAAAGATTATCTATGAATGATGCATATGTTTATTACACACTAAAGTAATTCACTTCATGCATTTCTGCTTGAAAAAGAACAAGATCATTAATGATATAAAATTGAGATGATGATAAATAAAACTTGAATTCACAAAAGTAGGACTGAAAATAACTTCCTATATTCTCTTTGGTTCATCAGCTACTTTCATGACAATTGAGAGGGTTGCTTCTAAGTTCATTTTGAGCCTGACAAAATATATCATGGTGTCCAAATTATATTTTTTTAATGAATAAAATTGGAGTTCTTATTTTTTCCTTTAATTCTATGTTCAACTTCATCCAGAATCAGCTTGGCTACAGCTGTAAGTAATTAAAAATATGCAGGATAAATTAAAACCCTAGGAAACTGTTTTTATCTCTAATAGCTTGTAGCAGAGTTAAATTGTGAATTGGTCACAAGAGAAATCTTGTCATGATGAATCATAAATTACTGAAACTGTTTTAGTTTGGGAAATACACCTCATTAGTCCTAAATTTTACTTTATGATTTTCCCAAGTAATAAAATATCATTGCTTATACTAAAATGAAGCTCTTAATACCATTTCTTTCAATAAAAAAATATATAAACACATTACTTTGGTTATAACTCAAAGCTAACAAAAGATATAAGGAAAACAAATGGTCTCACTTATACCTCCTTATCATGGAGTCATAGTTAAAGGCACATTCATGGGTAGTGGGAAATGTGTCAAGATGTCCAGCTTTACTCTCTGCCCATCTTTTAGCTTTACATGGGAAAGAAAAATTCTCATTTGTTACTGATATCCATAACTGACTATTTGTTTATAAGCCTCTAGAAGGATTTTTTTTCCAAATAGCAAGTTACATATCCTTATAGGAAGTGTTTTGATGCTCATATAGTACTATTTCTTCACTTAACAAATATAGAAACTGGAGAGCTGGAGGGTTAAATTAATGTCTCCAAACCCAAGGTCCAAACTAGAATCTACCTTATCTAAATCAGCATTAAGGTATAACTTCATCATGAGTTAGAGTATAGTAGTATTTTCCATGGCTGTGAAAACACGTGTATTTGCAAAAAGAAATTCTCTACTTGAAAATATTTGAAAGGAAGTGAAAGAAAAATAAGCTAAATAATGCAAAGTTTTAGAAGGATTTCTTGATAATTCAACAAAAGATTTACACTTGCCCACTATTTTCCCAGAACCACTAGATTATGAGGCTCTCCCATTGTTTCTTCCTTTAAAAAATATAAAACATTGTGGTACACACTGGTGAACAAGCTATTCTGTAAACAGAGATAGAGGATGCTATAAGAGAAGAATAAAAGACCAGTCATTTCATCCTTGGTAGATTTGAGAAGACAGTTTAGAGTTGGAAGCTATATTGAATCTAGATAAATCTTAGAAGTTAGCTGAAGAAAAGTACGAGGGCATTCTTGCAAAGGATACAGTGTATTAAGAAATAAATCCTTTGCATATGAAACAGTGTCACGTTTATAAAAAAACCTCAAGTAAGTTTTCATCCACTGGAGTGAAATCAGGGAAGAATTACGGAAGATGAGACAATAGAGACAGTGGCTAGTAATCATGGTTCTTGCATACTATTCTAGGAAGTGTGATCTTTATAGAGTACAGGTAGTGGGTAGCACTGAGTATTTAGTCTGAGGTAGTAAAGTTGTCAGTTTTAAATTTTTGATAGTTCATTTAAAAGCAATAATCAAGATGAATTCAAAGGAAAATAGACAGTATCAGATAAACCTAAAAACTAGATTAGAAGGAATGGGCTTAAAGTAAGGGGAAAATTAGAAATAAGTCAAAGACTAAGTACAAAACAATTTAATGGATATGATAGTAAGAGAGAAAGGGGGAAACCTTGATTGATTTCCCTTTTTTTTTTAAACTTGAATGAATGAGTACTGCTGTCAACTGAACTGCAGTACCATTGAGAAGGAACATGTGTGGTATAGGAGATGGTGAATTCATTATTAAACATATTGAATTTGAGCTGCTTATGGGACACCCAAATTGAAATGTTTAGCAGGATTGAAATGTCTATCACATAGAGGGTATATGCATGTGAAGCTTAGGAATTCAGTCAGGGATGGGGATTCATATTTGGGGGGATGGGTGTTCACCATTATACAGCTGGTAGTAAAAATAACTTGAGAAATGGGATTACTCAAGAGGTAAAATTGGAATTAGGACTGACTAAAGTCAGAATTTCAGTGAACACCAAAGACCAGTGGAAAGACAAAGAAACTAGAAGACAGGAAGGAGATAGAGAAACAAATGAGAGTAAGAAAGAGATGGTGAATGGGAGGTGTTTAAAGAGAAAGGTCACAAAAATCAATAGAACAGAATTTTTGGAAAGTGGTACATGGTCATCAAGAAAGTGTCCCTGGAAAGAATCCATTGGAAGTGGTCTTGGGAAGTCAACAATAACCATTCTTTTTCCAGATCCATAAGTAGTTTTCAAAGATATAAGACCAAAAAAACAAAGGAAGAAAAAAAGGACATAGTACACTATATTGCTAATTTTGTAATATGGAAAGCACATACATGAATAGTAACTGACTCTATCTATAAAAAAGCCAGAACATGACAGCCTAAAGGATGCCAATAAAAACCGTGATTATTTGTGCTGCAGAACCATTGCAAGTTTCAAGAATTGGAGGTGCAATAAACTCTGAATTACTCCTTGTAATTCACTCTTTCTGGGTGTGAAGTGAGGTTAAATGCAAAAGATCTTTCAAAAGTTTGTTTTTAGTAGCAAGTAGCTTCCAAGATGTTTTCCATTAGTCTAAGTAAATAGGCAATTGCTCTTCCATGAGCTTTGCAGAAAAAAATATGTTTATTCTCTGGAGATGTTGAATCACAGATAATCTGCATTGGAGACAGTTTGAACAACTGAGAGATCAAACGAGACACCCTCCTGAACACCTGGGATAGGGTGATTGATAGTATACTGAGTGGTGACGCACCTGCCTGAATGCTGCCTGCCTCTCACAACTCTGGCTCCTTTGCTCTTACTCTGTGGGCAAATGATTGGAAGGTTACTTTCTGGGAAAACTTTCCTGAAGAAGAAAAAGAAAACCACCAATTCTATTTAAAAGAACTTGTATCCACCCCAAATAAACTGTGAGGCTCATGATTCAAGAAATATATATATAGGGCTTCCCTGATGGCGCAGTGGTTGAGAGTCCACCTGCCGATGCGGGGGACGCGGGTTTGTGCCCCGGTCCGGCAGGGTCCCCCATGCCGTGGAGCGGCTGGGCCCGTGAGCCGTGGGCACTGAGCCTGCGCCTCTGGGGCCCGTGCTCCGCGGCGAGAGAGGCCACAGCAGTGAGAGGCCTGCGTACCGCAAAAAAAAAAAAAAAGAAAAAAAAGAGAAAAATATATATATATATATATATATATATATATATATATATATATATATATATATGATTGAAGTTAAGTGGATATAAATTCAAATTATATATATATATTATATATATATTATTTTCATCCAAAAAAAAAAAAAAAAGAAAAAAAAGAGAAATATATATATATATATATACATATATATATACATGTATATATACATATATATATAGTGTATGCATAAATTATAGTTTACATATATAAATAGATACATAATGAAATATTTCATTATCACCTTGAAAACAGTAAATCGTAATATATCTCTCAAATAATAGCACAAATAGTAGCATAACTTTTCAAAAATTTAATCCAGAATGACAAAACATTGACTCTATTGCAATTTTCATAAAATCAGAATATCCAAATGCTGAAAATAATGATTATTTTAAATGATATAAAATATTACCTTCCATAGTTCACAGAGCTAAATTCATTTTATTTCATCTAGGAAACTCCTTTCTCTTTTTTTACCCTTTAGTGTTGGGTCTCCTCAGAGGCAGAGCCTACTAAATATGCCCCATTATCTGTTGTCTAATTTTTCTGTAACAATAGGATCTCTGATTTTTATCTAGGTATATGACTTTTCATGATATAGATCAAATTTACCATCCTTTTTTTTTACCACTATGTTCTAGCCAATAGGCTGTAAACAGAAGGGCTTTGTGATGGTTAATTTTACTTGTCAACTTGACTGGTCCACAAGTTACTCAATACCTGATTAAACATTATTCTGGTGTGTCTGTGAGGGTGTTTCTGGGTGATATTAATATTTGAATTGGTAGGCCATGTAAACAGATTGTTCTTTCCAATCTGTAGGTGGGCCTCATCTAATCCACTGAAGGCCCGAATCCAAAAAAAGACTAAGCAAGAAAGAATTCTCTCTCTCTCTGCCTGATGGTCTTCCAGCTGGGACATTGGTCTATATTAGTCTTTTCCTGCCTTCAGACTCAAATCCAAACTTACAAAAGCAGATTATCTGGTCTTAGGCCTTCGGACTGCAGATCTTGAGAGTTTTCAGCCTCCATAAGAGTATAAGCGTGAAAAACAAATTTTATAATAAATCTCTCTCGCTCTTACTCCATTTATATATATATATATATATATATGTGTGCGTGTGTGTGTGTGTGTATTTATCACTTTCTATATGTGTGTATGTCCTATTGATTCTTTTCTCTGGAGAACTGACTAATAACAGGTTTTACAAAGCTATAGAGACAAATCTTCAAAAAGAAGGATATTGGCCTTCTCTATGCTGCATGGATATGATGAATAGAGGTCAAGCACCCATCTTGATCTATTTTGGAAAATACAAATGTCAAGACAAGTTAGAAGGAATTTTGTAGATGGTACTGTTGAGTGGCATGTCAGCTAAATTACCTACCTTTGGGCTTGTTTTCTGTGGAAGAAAAATAAAATTCTATATTTTTAAGACAGTGTTATTTTTTTCACTACTCATAAAAAGGACACCTTTTTTAATTAAAAAATTATTTAGCAATCTCCTAAATTGTCTACATAGTGTATATTTGTGATTAGATGGAGTAAGGGTAGTCAAATGACGTTAATCATGAAAATAGGGAAAAAATGCCCAAGTGCTTAGGGATAGTCTTACCTGTAGCTCTGGGAGCCCTTCTCACTGGAACATGTGGAAAATAAACTAACAAATTGGTTTGCTTGGGGAAAAAAACCCCTCATTCTAACTGATATATATATCTCCAAAATAATATCATAAAAGCTAGTGTTTTCAATACTTGGTTCACTTGCTGTCAAATTCTCCAATGATATACCTTCCTTAATATGTTCTCCTGGAGGCAGGGTCATTTTCCCATATAAAAGAAAGTGTTAACAAAGCTACATGATTCATTGAGAACATAGACTCTTCCTTTATGCCAATGAGCTATTTTTTATACTTAAAAACAATAAGTAAGTATAAAGATGTCAGCATAAATCAATGATTTAAATTTTTTTTCTCCAAAAAAACATATTTTCTCTGTGTGTGTGTGCATATATATGTACATATATTTGTATATTTGTGTTTATAATCACAGCATGAAATGAAGAGAAAAAGGTCACACACACATAAACATAAAATCATACATTTTTGTTTTTAACAAATCACCAACATTATACATGGGTCTATTACATTAATGATTGAACTTAGCCCCCAGATGTTCAAATCACGTAACAAAATCATCATGTGAAGGGGTTCATAATGGTGCATACACCAGGTGAAAAGAACCCTATAGCATGATGGTTTAGACAGTGGGCTCTTTGGTCAAGTAGTCTGGATTCAAATCTCAGAAATACCAATTAGCTCTGAACTACTACAGTTTTAACTTCTCTAAGCCTACTTTCAAATGTGTAAAATGAGGGTAATGACAATAACTACCAAGCTTGGTTATTTTGATTACAAGAAGTAATTCATGTAAATAGGTTAGCACACTGCCTAGAATATGATGAGCAGATAATCATTGTTATCTTTAATATTAGTAACAGTATATGCGGGAGAGACTTATGTAGACACTTAGTACTCTGGATCAGAAAGATTGGAAGTGAGGGCTAATATTTTTAGGAGTATGTAGCTAAAGCCCACGAACTTTAAAATCTGACTTGCTCAGCCTCACAAAATCCAAGAAGTCTAAGTGATATGCTCCTACAAATTCTGTCATCCTCTCAAGGATTAACTGTAAGAAGAAAAAGCCACTTAGGAACCAACAGATATACACAGGAGAGGGGCATTAAAAATGGAATTTCAAGACTATGTTTTGGAGCCAGCTGGCTTTTTTATCAGAGATATTGCAGGGAAGAATGCAGCAATGGCCCAGTCACATGAGAATCACCCAACAGAAGAAGTCAACGAGGGTGTTAATATGGGTTTCTGAAACAGGCTGAAGAGCTCAAGTTCAATCAACCTATTCAGTAATTACAATATAGGTAATGCTCTCATAGGACTGGCAGCTGCAAGATTTGAATGAAATTTTGGGAAAAGGCCTGAACAGCAGTGGTGTGGGATGGTGAGTAACAAGGCACAATTCAACTATTTATGAACAGTAAAGGCAGCCACCAAACACCTTCCACTGCTTTGGATAGCCTCCCAAGAGTTAAAAATGTTCACTTTGTTTCTTTTCTGCTTTGTAAATACGAGCACATCACCACTTACCTTTGAAAATGCATGGTAAACCCATTAAAGGAATATCTTAAAATGAACAAAGGATTAGTTTTAACATTAGAATTACAGACTGACCCTTATAAATTTGCTAATTATTTTCCCTTCTGTACATATTAGCAATGTCTTTTATCTACATTTGCATTTACATATGTTTACAACACACTCATTTGTGTTGCCTGCATTTATAAACAACTACTTCATGACAGACCTCCTAAACATTTAATTGAACAGTTTCACTCCAGAGACTGCAAAGCAACCTATTCATGCTCTCTCCCACATGCCACTGAAACACACATGAGAAGGAAAAACAGATTAACTCAAAGATGTGATTCAGGAATCTAATTGTCTGTTCATTTCTGCTGGCGTAAACTGAGGTTTGTCTGGGCATCTTGCCAAATTTTTACTCAATCTTCTGTCCCTGTATTCAGTTCTGATTTTCCATGTCTATCATTCAATTATGTTGATTTTGTTATAACTCTGGAACAAACTTGTATATGGTTCATTGTTTTTAAAAATAGTTTGTTTTTCTCTAAGGAAAGACTATAAGAAGCAAAAATGTAAATAGTATTTTGTTCTAATAATAATTAGGCACCAAGAATGCTGACCATGCTGCCCAAAGCCTTAGAGATTAAAAAGAAAAAATCTTTAATATTTTCTTTTGATACAACCAAAAATGTCATCTCTGATTATTTACTTAATAAGTATTTACTAAAAATTCAATAAATAGCTAGGGTTTCTGCAGTGAGCAAGATAATATCTATAATTTATGGCAGGATCTAGGGATTCGCAATTAATATATTCAAGAGAAATTTTTTGTTACCCACTAAATGACAAAGTACAGCTCTGGGATTCAAAGGTAAGTAAGGTCTTGCCTGTGTTTAAGAAGCTAATAGTGATGGCAACTGCTATAATAACGTTATATAGCAACTGCTATGATAACATTATGTACAAAGTAGCTGAAAACACATGGGAGGAGGATTTAACCCACATAATAAATAGGTCAAAGATGTATTCTTTGAAGAGGCAATGCCTAGAATGTGTTCCAAAGCTGAATAAGAAATACAGAATTGAAGAGTAGAAATAGTACATGTGAGGGCCAGAGCTGAGGTAGAGCATGGCTCTTGGCCATACAAGTCCTCAGCATGGCTGGTACCTAAGGGTGAAGGTGAGGCTGGATAGGAGATGTGGGGGCAAAAGGAGGTGGGTTGACTCTTTCTCAAGGGGCTTTACATGGGCAGAGAAGCTGAGAATCCTAATTTGAACAGCACACTAAAGATAGCTCAGCTTATCAAAGATACCCATTCCTCACATCAATTAATCAAACCCACAAAACTGATATGTAAACACCACATTAACTGATGAGTTTATAATAGAAAATAACTTTCATGTGGTCCGGTATACTTATGTAGTTTGAACATCATAACCTTACCCTACAGGTAGACCAGTAAATGCAGCCAATCAAATTCAGAAGCTTGTTTGGGGAGAGCAGATCAGAATCAAGAGATTTTTAATTGATTCACATATTGAGGGTATTAGGATAATATGACTTGATTCATTACTTTCACAATCAGATAATCTTGCCAACAGAAAAAAAAAATCACATTTCATAAGCTAATGCCTTTTTTCCCCCTGCAAGTGTGTTTCAATGGCTTCAGTAACCCTATTTTACTCTCCATTTTGTAGTGCCAAGCAGTATACTAAGTATTTGTGTACTATTTCCCCCCATAAAGTAATGCAGCCAATATAGGGCTTGACTAAGATTTGATGTTTTCAAAACCTGTGTAGCATCTATGTTTCAATGGTCAGCAAATTTCCTGCTCATTGGCATATGATAAGCAGAACAGCCAGTAGAATTTGACTTGAATTTGAGAACTGGTTCTGTCACTAACTGTAGGACCTTGTATAAGGTATATATATATATATATATATATATATATATATATGTTCATATTAATACGCAAAAATTCATGTTATATGTCATGTTTACTACATAGTAGAGTACAATTTTCAATAAAAAGTATTTATATTACTGCAATAACAAATTCAACTGCAAACAGTTCATTAGCAGTTCTTGAATCCATTCTGCCTTTCTCAAGTTATTTTTCATATATCTGCTTTGATAAACTAAGTTCTGCTTTTTTAGTTTATCTTTCAAAGGCAATGTCATTTCCTTTTTTCTAAGTCAGAAAGTCTCATTGAAAACCCTGACATGACAACATACTGTCAATAATTAGTGGACTAAAATCTATAATATCTAATATATTTACCTGTTGAGAATGCCCAGGAGATGACAATTTTCTCCTCAGAGGAAAGGTAAGCTGTGTCTCCTACTGACTCCTCCTAGAGTGAGAATAAAGAGGACATCTAATTTTTTAGTACATTTTTGAAGGGTCTTAAACTTCCTTATTAATATGGCTAAACAATTCTCATAATCCCAAACTCCAAAATGGTATCCACACAGCAAAACCTACAAAATAAGGCCAATCATTTTTCCCTGAAAAATCAGCCATATTTGCAGATGACTCTCATTATAACCTTAAGTGTGTTAGGGGGATGGAGAAATTCTCAGAAATGCAGCTCAGTTCAGCAAAGAGCAAGAGAAAATTTGGAAGCTAGTCGTGGTACTATCAATCTGTGTAGCCATTTGCAAGGCAGTTCTTTCCTGTTATACAAACATAGTCAGATGCTTGTCAGTAGCATCAGATCATTTTCAGAGAAAGAGAAAGCATGGTATCTCTCCATGCTTAAATATGAAGGATTTTATGTCATCTCTAGCTGAATTATTTTATCAAAAAGAAAGTAACTTTTATTTTCAAGTTTATTGATATAGCACCAAATTTATGGCAGTTACTTTTGAGTAGTAAACAGGGAAGAAAATATTACTTGCATCTATACCATTCTATATGGTTTGTGATGTATATATATATATATATATATATATATATATATATATATATGTGTGTGTGTGTGTATATATATATACACACACACATACACACATACATATATATATGTATATATCAGAGATTTGGGAATGAACTCCTATGAAAAACATTAAATCACTTGGGGTCTATAAATGAACAGAAAATGAAGGAATTCACCTGTCAGATAAGGTCTTTTGTCACATACATAACCTGATAGATTTGCATTTCAGTTTATTTGCTCTTTCTTCACAGAAGTGGAGAAATTAGTTATATTTAGTAATGCTGGACCCTGAGGAAGAAAATATTTCCTCATATCTATCTTATGACTGAGTAAAACTTTTTAAGAACAATGTAATTTACTGTGATTCACTTGGCACATGTGCAGTACTAAATACATATCAGCTAGAAGGGAACACAGAAAGGTAAAGTTGATATCAAGGCAAAACTAAACCTCATCATCATTGACATTAAATACAATTTTATGTTCATTATAAATTTATGTTCCTATGAGGATATGTCACTCTCTTTCTCATCCCTTTGCTCTTCACACTTAAGAAATGCTTGAATTTTATCCTTATTTTTCATTTGATGTTATTGAAAGATTTTATCCAAAACATTCAGGTAGACAATCCTTGTTAAAAATGAGTATTCTTTTCCTAAAATGTTCTCAATTTTAATAAGCTGCATTATAGTTTCTAGTTTAGTGTATAAAGATACTTTAGAAACCATGAAAATGTTAAATGAGTAGAATCTTACTGATCATCTTGTTCAATGACCACATCTCTTTGTTTTACAGTTGATGAGAGACCTGAGCTCCTGAGAACTTGAGCCGCCCAAGGTCACATAGTCAGTCATTAGATTGAATTATCATTATTAGCTAGACTTTGGAAGCAAAGATTCTGCCTCCAAATAATGCATTGCCCAGTTTAGGTTCTGCTCCTCTCCCTAAGCAAGCTTAGCAGTGCAATTGTTTGTAAGGGGTTAGGTGTTTAATTAGTTGCAATTTTTCATCTGTGATTTAATGCTTTTGTGAGTATTAAACCCATTAGGAGTCCATCTGCTCTTTAGGTTGTAAGCAACTAGGAGAAGGTTTTACCCTATAAAAGTGTGCCTCTCACATTTTTCCAGGCAACAGGTATTTCAGTCCACAAATTATCAAACATAGATTCCTCACCATAACAATGAGTGATGAGCTCTAGACAACTTTTCACATGTGCTTGAGGGCTGGAACTCTCTGTTCTTCAGCTTTGCTTTAGACCTATGCTTTCTCTCAGCACATTAGGAAATAGATTAGTTATGTTAAACAGAACTGAATCCCTAGCTGAATTTGGCTCTAAGGACTGCTCCAGTTATGCAATAGAATGGAATATTTGCTATAGAAGAAACCTTGCAGGACAGTTGTTTATTCTACAGCTAAGAAGACTAATGCCCTCCCCCCAAAAAAAACAAGATTTAATCCAAGATCACAGCAGAACTATGACTTGAAACGACGTACTATAGTCACTGTACGACCAAAGCATTTGCTTAAATTTTGACCTTGCTTTGGACTCTTTTAGTCACTTTTTGCTGACACATGTTATTGGATAATTTATTTCTTTTAGACTGATGTTCTTCCTTTACCTTTCCTCAGAAAGGTATATGCTTCACTAGCAATTGTAGTATTTTCAGGTGTTTTGGTTGCTGCTGTGGTTTTATTTGAGCATTAGCTTCAGTGAATCATTAAGGTAGTTCTTTGATCTGATTTATTTGACTTGCCTGAGCTCTACACAAAGAGAAACTGTATTTCTTTTACCATAGATCATTCTGAACTTTTCCCAGTCTTCCAATCTATTTTATTCTAAGTAAAATCCATACAATGGAAGTTCAAACTGATAAAAGGAATGCTTCTAACCCATATTTTATAGTAAACAAATATCTGCTCTCCATGTATACACATATCCTGAAACTAGTTCAGTATTTCATAAAAGGGAAATCTCATATATGAAGAGCAAAATCCAATTCTTCCTTTGTTCCAACAACAGACATAGGTGACAATTCTCAGCAGGGCTATCACACTTTACCTCACAGAAATTCCTTCTATTCTCAGTTATCAACTACTTTTAACAAGAATCTCTAATTATACACTTTAGGAATGATTCCAGAATGCTGAAGGCAATTTTAGGTTAGGTGTCAATACAGAACAAATTTGGAGAAATGTCTCCCTTTTTTTATCCTTCTGAAGAACAGTTTTTAAGAGTCTTCTTTAACTATGCAAACTCTGTATCCAGTTTCTAAGTGACTCCAGTGTATTTGGGGTCTTCTTTTTCTTATTGAATAAATCTCTGAGTTTTCAGCTCATTCTCACCCTTAAAAAAGGCAAAATTATTACATAAACCAGTACTATGAGGTTATGTTGCAGTGCAAACACAAGAGTTTCAGTAGCTTAGTACAATAAAAGTTTTTTATTGTTCAAGCTTTGGTCACCATCGGTGTGAGAGACCATCTAATGGATCTGTCCTCCATGTAGTGGCGCAACAATCCTCAGGCTTTTATCTCCTGCCATCTCAATGTAACATACATGTCCTTTCATCTTTGCTACAGCAGAAGAAGAGATGGTTGGAAGGTTCTGCAGCAGTATTTAAATTCTTCAGGCCATGTGGACTCATGCTGCTTTAACTTACAACCCACTGGTCTAGCTGCAAGGGGACTAGGAAGTGTAACACTTATATCTGGAAGGTGAGGAGAACTAATTATAGATTAACATGATAAATCCCGAGTACATAATAAAATAGTGATTGAAAATAGCTAAGTGAAAATTACAAATCCATGCATGGTAACATATTTTCTAGCCTTACATTGTGTTCTAAATCATACCCAACCAATAATATCTGCCAACAATTTCTGACATGACTTCAGGTGGTATGTAATCCTTCTCATTTAAATGGAAGATTGTCATTATGAATTTCTAAGAAGACAATGGTGAAGATTGGATAATATAATAACAAATTAATAAGTGTACAAATGCAAATGCTGAAATGTTAAATAGTTGTAATTGGTATTACTGATTTCAATGACAAATATTTTTTTTTACATCAGAGTTCTAAATATTTTTGGTATGCTATAAATTTCATATTCTAAGTATTAGGAATTTATATGGCCTATGATCATTGACAGAACACCTTCATTAAGTCTGAAAAATACCTTTAATTAATTTAGAATTAAATGTTAGCTTCATTATTCAATATTATTTTTCAAGCTAAGAAGAAAAGCTTGTAAATTTTGCCACCACGGAGAATCAGTTTTGTGCAGAATTGCTGAGAGCTAAAAATATATGTTTTTAATATTACCCTTAGCTGGGACTTATCTCTTGTATAGTATGGGTGTATTGTGCTTATGATGTTTACATTAACATTACCTTGGGAATATAGGACCATAAGTCAAAAATGTCCCTGACTTCCTCTCTGGAGTGTCTAATTAAATCTGTTTAGATGAGAGATTGAAAACAATAATAGTGGGGATTTAAAGTATGCAGAAACTTTCAGAAGATTATACAAAAACCTAAGTCTTGTGGCTGTTCATTTTTAAAAAAAAAATTTCAATTACAAACAAAAGTCAGATATAAAAGTTTATTTTTTTCCTTAGTGTATTAGTCTACTAATCTATTATAAATTTGAGAATACCATTAAATTAATAGCATAAATCAATACAAATGCTGTTTTTATATAATAAAAGTAATTAAATGGTTAAAAAATCTAAAAATTTCTTGTAAGGGTTTAATGTCGTTTTATTGAGGTTTATTGTCTAGCAACTAGGAAAAAATTCTTCTGGATTTAGGTTAGTTGACTATAATACTTTTGCAATAAAAATGTAGGGTATACCTGCTACACATTTTTTTAATTAAAAAAAATGCTTTTTTTAAAAAGAAAAATCTTATTTCCTTCCTAAACTATTCATACTATTTTTTTTTCTGGTATGCAGTTTACGTAAGATAATTTTCTGTATAAAGAACTCAAGCCTGTATTCCAATAATCATAGAGGTGAATTTTGATTTCAGTTTATTTCTGTTTCCAATTTTACTATAATATTGAAAGCTGTATGGTTAAATCATAATCATTTTCTCTATCATTCACAGGATGCTTTCTATTTATATACATACCATGTATGTCCTGACCACTGCTCAAATGTGCAACATTTACAGCCCAAGTTCAACAATGATAAAGAAATACAAGTTTTAAATTATGATTTTTTAAAATCATCAAATTGAAAAACATTACCAAGAATGATAATAGTCAGACTGAGCTGCAAATGATGGCATTATCTTGTTAGCTCTTGAGACCTTCTCCTTGTGTTTGCTAGTCCACAAATGTGAGCTTATAAAAAGGGCCACCAGACCTAAGATGCTCACTGACACCAACTTCATAAGAGGAGGATGTTTATATCAGAATATTTATTCGTTCACTTATAGTTATGTTCTAGTGGATATTTCTAGTATTCCTTTCTAGTATTATGAGTAGTATTCAAGAATTAGGACTTTCTCTGATATTTATAATTTAAAGGGGAAAGCAAAATGTACAACATGAAACAACCACAAGATATCTTAAATGTAAATGGTATGAAAAGTCATAGTCAGACTGTGGTTTATGAAGAATGGAATTAGAACAAAATATTTGAAAGAAATACATCTGATTTATTAATTTTGTTTTTTGTAACAATTTAAAATAGAGAAAGCATTCATGCCTATGTTGGAAAAATATAAATATTGAT
Source organism: Lipotes vexillifer (assembly GCF_000442215.2). Classification (NCBI taxonomy): domain Eukaryota; kingdom Metazoa; phylum Chordata; class Mammalia; order Artiodactyla; family Lipotidae; genus Lipotes; species Lipotes vexillifer. Next base: position 555,082 of record NW_006788892.1, read on the forward strand.
AGGCCAACAAAAATCACTTGTAACTCTTACTCATAGATAAACACAATTACTATTTTGATAATAAATCTTTAATACACACAAAACATATATATACATATTCATATAATTTCTTTCTCTCTTGTTTTAAAAAAAATGGAGTTGTATTATATTTATCTGTAAGCTACTTTTTACTTTATTATATTATCCACAGAAATAATATTCATCTATGTTATGTTGGTCTCAGCCTATTGATAGCAATGCTATTGGCTAGAAATGCCTGAGGCACTTGCCTGGGCCCACACTACTTGTGGCAAACCTTTACAGACATTCCCCCGCTTGGAGTCAATGTTGTGGCTGGACCAGCCCTTGTGGTTCTTATTATGATTGAGGGATGTATCTCAACCACAAACATCAAGTCCCTGAAAAATCAAGATTTATTACTCCAGATCTCAGAGGGAACTTGTCATGCCCAAGTGCCACACAGAGGCTACTGTAGGTAGAGAGAGGGAGCATGGACCTGAGGCTCTGTCTTTGTTAGGGTCCATGGTAGGGTGTTTAGTGTTTCACAGGTTTACTTTTTACTGGCTAATTTAAAACAAAAGAATTAGGGGGTAGAAAGGGAAAAGCAGGATCATACAACTGGTTAGTTATCTAGGTTTCCATAGATTTCCTAAAAGGGGAACTTCATGGGTGGGAGTGGCCTGGTTTCATATCTAGTTGTTTTGCTGGTAGCCATATCATCTAGCTGGCAATAAGTTTATTCCAGATGAATGTCTTTGAAATGGATGTCTCAGGAATCAAAAGCTTCATGCCAGACATTTACATTATAATCTATAACACACATTTTAGTGACTGAGTATAGTCCATTATGTGGATGAACTACAATTTACTTAAAAATGTTCTATAACTGGATGCTAACAATATTTACTTTGTTTTTACAAGTATAAACAGCTCTTCAATGAATGTCTTAATACATAACTCTTTGCCTTCTTGTATGATTATTTCCTTAGGATAAATTTCTGGAAGTAGATAGCTATCTGAAAAAATCTGTTCATATTTAAGATTTTAAAAGCATTGACAAAGAATGTTCGAGAAAGACTGTAAAAATGACACTCCCACCAGTGTAAAAAAATATTTTTTACCACTTTCTCACACATTAATTAAATTATTAGCATTATTAAAATATTTAATTTAAAAGTAAAGGTTATTTATGTCATTGTAATATATATGTCTTTTTTTCTAGTAAGGTTGGAGATTATTTTTCATTTTTATTAGCTTGTTTCTATCTCATTGCAGCAAAATTATAACCCACAACATACAGCATGTACTTCATAAACACTGGTTTGCTTCCTTTCAATTTTTTTAGAGAAATTATGCAAAGGTAAATTCAATATAACAAACAAAATTCCAATGGGGTTTTATGGAGAAGCTGTAAAAAATGATTCTGAAATTGAATATGAGAACAAAATTTTATATATAGTTGAATCAATTTTAATGTTAGTATTTGTATCACAGTTCACTGAGAAGAATATTTATTTACTAGATGATGTTTGGGAAACTTTAAGGAGGATCCAAGTCACACTGTATACAATAATAAACTCTGGATGGATTAAAGCCCAACTATAAAAGATAAAGCTATAAAATTAATGAAGAAATTCTAGAACAATATTCTTGTGAACTTGGTTGGGAATTACACCTTAAACAAGATCTGAAAAGTACAAATAGTAACAGTAAATTTGATAGTATTTTTATTAAAATAAAGAAATTATCTCCAACAAAGGATACCACAAAGATATTAAACAGTTCAGTCTATAAAGGTATTTGCAACATTTGAAGTTGCCTAAAATATAATATCTAGAATTTATAAAGAGGTCCACTCCTTCAACAAAGGACAGACAAAAGAAAAGAATAGAAAAAGATGGAAGTCAATGTTTGAGAAATTCACAAAAAGAGATTCAGAAATGACTAGAGAGTACATGAAGAGATATTCAATCTCACTGGCCACCAGAGAAATACAAACTACAGCAATGAAGTGCCATTAGATTAGAATATGTAGAATTAGGGAGCATCAAATGCTGACCAAGATATACAGTCACAGGAAGAGTGTAAACTAGTTCTAGTCGCTTTATAAATCAATCATATAGTACTTAAGTGACATAAATATGTGTATAACTTATAATTCAACAGTTATACTTCAGGTTATATATCAGAGACATCTCTGTCAGGTTCATAAGACAACATGTGCAAAGTTGTGCTTTCTGGTATTTGTTCCATTGGTAAGAACTTGGAAGCATCAATAAGAAACTGGATTATGGAATATGCTTCAGTACTGAGAAGATTTGAACTAGATTTATGTATGACAATACAGATATATTTTGTAACTGTTGGGTGGATTAAAAAAAGAAAGCAGGTTTATAATATGACATACCTCTTGTATAATCATGTAAGTAAACTAGTCATATGTAAATAAAATAATTTCATATATATCTAAAAGTAAATTATTTCATTTGTTTTTATAGGGAAATATATCAATACGTTAAAATTAGTACCTGTCTTGGAAAGAAAAATTAAAGATGAAGAGGAAATATGTCATTAGATTTAGAAAGAATGATAGTGTGAGATGAACTGAGGAATATGATAAATGCAACTCTGAGAATCTACATTACAATAAAAGCTAAGAAAATTTAGACAAAAGATAAAGAAAAATAAAAACTAAACAGCTTTAAGTCACTTGAACCTTTCTTACTTTCTGTTTCCTCAATTAATAACAGTTAAAGCATAGACTACTCCGTTGGGCCATGAAGATTGTCTACTCATTCAATCTACCATGTCTCACTTTTTATATTAACCATGATTTTTTTTTCCAGTTATAACTGACAAAAAAAACTAAAATAAATTAGGATATGCATGTTATTATTTTCTGTATAAAACTAATTTCAAATGATCAAAGTGTGTTATCAAGCTCAGTTCCACCTCTCTCTTTCTCTCATCTCTCTATTCCCTCCCTTCTAGGGCCTATGTATCACAGATTTGGGAAGAATCTGGCTTAGTTTATATGTTGGCTCTATCCCTAGATTAGTCTTTCTGTTGGAGGAATAAAACACCTCCCTGTGTAATGATTTTAATCTTGTTCTTGGGAAGTGCATTGAGGGTTACCAGGACAGACTCTTTTACCAAAACTAAAGGGGTTGAGAAGAAAAAGATTTTCTTGGCCAAAAGAAAAATATCTCACAGAGAGCTGTAGTAAGCAACATTAAGCATATAGAGTTTAAGTGTTAAAGGGAGGTGGGCAGGTCATGAATAGCATTTGCTTCAAGTTACTCCTTAAAAGACCTACTAGTATTGCACATTACTCCCACTCTATCTTATAACTGACTTTTCAAGAGACTGTCCAGTCACAATCTCTAGATAAACAAAAACTAATGCCTTAAAATAACAGGATTCTCAATACACTGAGCCAGAACTTGTTTGGAATAAATGGCTTTCAGTCAAGTTTAACACAGCCATGGAAGCAATAAGATAAGCTCCTGTAAACCTTTTAGACCCAGTCACATCTTGTCATTTGCCTCATAATAATCAGGGTATATTAGAGTTTATCCAGAGAATCGGAGCCTATAGGAGATCTGCAGTCAGCAATCTGGAGACCAAGGAAAGCCAATGGTGTAGTTCTAGTCCAAGTCTGAAGGCCTGAGAATCAGAAGAGTTGATGGTACAATTTCTAGTCTGAAAGCTAGCAAGCTCAAGACCCTGGAAGGGTCAATGTTTCAGTTCAGGTCCAAAGGCAGGAAAAGATCAACTCAAGGAGTCAAGCAGGAGGAGTTCCTTCTTATTTGTGGGAAGTTCAGCCTTTCTGTTATATTCAGGTCTTCAACTGATTAGATGAGGCTTACACACATTTGAGAGGACATTCTCCTTTTTTTAGTCTACTGATTCAAATATTAATGTCATGCAAAAATGTCCTCATAGACATATCCACAATAATGTTTGACCAATCTGGGCAACTTGTGGCCCAGCCAAGTTGACATATAAAACTAACCATCACACAGGGTCAATTAACCCTGTCAGTATTAACTGATTTCCTTGACTATTAGGTTAAAGAATCTAAAATAAACAAACAGTAGTCATAGTTTCAGTTTAATGTGTATGTTCCCTCATATATGAACTAGAAATTCTAGTCCAGGGAAGCCTAAAATTATGAGGATGAGAAGCAAAGATTTCCAAGTAGGTCACTGAGAATGATGACAAGAGATGAAAATCCTAGTTCTTCTGCTTGGTTCCTTCACCCATGGTTTCCAACTATCAGGTAAATCACCATATTTTGTCCCAATTACACAGAACTTGATCACCAAAATGTCACTTAAATTGTGCCTTCAAGTCCATTCCAACATTTTATCAAGTTGGAAACTTCTGGGTAGTCTCGTATATAACTAGTGAATTTCATGAGTATTAATTATTATCATTCTTCCTTTACTGTAAAGTGGGTCTGAAGCATGTTATGTGAGATCCTACAATAATAATTCAGGCATTCTGTGAGAACTCAAGCCAAGGTACCACTGGTAGTCTCTATGAATTCAATTCCATTGATATGTCTTTTCAATGAGGATACATCATCGGAAAGTGTGCCACCTTCCAAAGTGGAAATGACAAAAATAATCAAATTGCCACTTGTAGATCTCCTAGACAATTGTACAATATCGAAAGCTCATTGTGGGTTTATGTTGATAAAAACTTGGACATTTAGCAGTGTCAATAGCTACTTCATCATTTGTTGGAGCCTGTGATATTGGACCATGCCTAACCTGCATCTGTATCACCATGGTCACTATGTTTACAAAACTAATAGTTAAATAACTGAGGTGGCAAAAACAGAGACTGGCTGAACACCAGACCAATCATCTTGTTCAAGTAATTGTTCAATGTCTTCTGTGCACTGGATGTTTTTTGATGGGCATTACATGAGAAATAAAGATTTACACACTTAACATCCTCTCCTCTATGTCCATCGCAAGCTTCTTTGCCAGATCTCTTTGTCTTCAGTCTTCTAAGCTTGCTCCTTCTAAGACCTTAAATAATTAGGGAAGCCAGTGGATAGAGGTTTGTCAATATCTTGGCCCAGGATATTTGCCTTTCTCCACCGTGTTGATAGCTAGTTGTACTGCTCAAAGCTCTGCCATTGGGAGACTCCTCACTCTTAGTCCATCACTGGCTAAGAGTTGCTTCAAGGACCCTAACTCTCTGGCACTTCTGGCTTGTCCTTCCTGTAGGTGTAGTGTTTTTGTTGGGCAGAACTAAATACCTCAGATGTAGAATCACAGGTAATCTCAGTACCCAGTATAGGTTTATAGAGATAATTGCCAGGGAAATTGGCAGGGTACAAATAGCCTCTGTTTAAGCATGCAAAATCTTAATCCTGCCTGTCTTATTTGTCTCCTAAATGATCTTTACTCTCCAGCAAGCTGTAAATTTGAAGTAAAATATAACTATCCCACCTACCCCTAATCTTTGTCTTCATAATCTCTTCAACCTAATTATTACCTCACTAAATTTAATTGCCCTTCTTTAAAATCAATTAATATTTGATTTTCCTTCTCTAATGCCACTTAACATGCTTAATATGGTTACAGATATTTTTCAACTATATCATAACAATTACCATATTCATGCATTTATTACAAATAAACTATAAGCTTTTGAACACAAGGATTATTTCTTACTCATCTCTGCATCTCACATGTCTAAAAGAGTACTAGGTGCAAAGTAGGTACTCATTAAGTAAATATTTGGTGAATTATATTGAATTAAATAATCCCATCTTTTCAGTCCTTCACATAACAATGAAAATGTCAAATGCAGAGAAGGTGAAATTATCTGTTGAATTTATTTCTGTTAATACTCCTGAGCTGTATTTTTCTTACCTCTCAGATTTTTGAATTTAACTTTTGATTCTCCTTTAGATTCTTATATCCACAAAAAACAAGTCCAAAAAATTGTTTATCTGGAAATTTTACCACTGTTCAATAGAAGTTGATGTAAGAAATATTTAAGTGGTTTGAAAGTTTCATGTACTATTGATTTGTTTTGCAATTGGCGAAACACAGTGATACAATATGTTTACTGACACAACAAAAAAAGATTCATAATAGAGGATAGGATCAAGCCCAGTTCTATTTTGAAGTTATTACTAATTGCTATCTTCATGACCTCCAGAGTAATACTAATAGTACATTTGATTTGTACAGGCTTAAAGATCATTTTTTTTAAAGAATATTTGGAAATTGGACCTTAAATTTTTAATTGCCTGCTCTTCTTATCCTGAACAGTCTTCCACCAAGCACACACCAACCTTTTTTCAATGTATCAGAGATATATCCTTTTGATGCAAAATATGTAGAATAATTTGGTTATCTTCTGTGGAAACCAATCCCCAAGCAAGTATGTAACATAACAGGATTCTTCCTTATGATTAGATCCAAAGATTATCTACAATATCAACTCTGGTAATATTGACTGCTTATTGCACGCTGAAAACAGTATGAGGATAACAAATTTTATATGCAAAATAATCAAATAATTGTAAGACATGAGGCACTGTGGTGACAACATGATTACTGCTACTACCCCTGATTCATACTAGTGCATAATTATTTGCCTCAGATCTGTTGAGTTACACCAAAGTATTCAGCCAGTGCCTCCCCCACCACTTGTATTCAGTTTAATGTTTCATGTTTACTTCCCCATTTTTCTTTTTATAGATTTTTCTAATTTTATCCCTATTTTACTATTTCACTGTACTCATTGTTTCTTTTCTATTTTTTGTAGCATACACACTTTGTTTTCTTTTTTAAAAAATATTTATTCTTATTGAGATATAATTGTACAATATTATGTAAGTTATAGGTGTGTAATATAGTGATTCATAATTTTTAAAGGTTATACTCCATTTCTAATTATTATACAATATTAGATATATTCCCTGTGTTGTACAATATATCCTTGTAGCTTACTTATCTTATACATAGTAATTTGTACCTCTTAATACCCTACTCCCTTCTTGGCCTCCCCCATTCCCTTTCCCCACAGGTAACCACTAGTTTGTTCTCTATATCTGTGAGACTATTTCATTTTTGTTATATTCACTAGTTTTACATTCTAAATTCCATGTATAACTGATACATACTGGTTTTTCTCTCTCTGACAAATTTCACTTAACATAATGCCCTCCCAGTCCATCCATGTTGCTGCATATGATAAAATTTCATTCCTTTTTATGGCTGAGTGATATTCCATTGAATATATACACCACGTCCTCTTTAACCACCCGTCTGTTAATGGACAGTTAGGTTGCATTCATATCTTGGCAGCTGAAAATAATGCTGCTATAAACATTGGAGTGCCTGTATCTTTTTGAATTAGGTGTTTTTATTTTTTTTCAGATATATGTCCAATAGTGGAATTGCTGGGTTATATGGTAGCTCTATTTTTAGCTTTGGGAGAAACCTCCATATTGTTTTCCACGGTGCACCAATTTATATTCCCAATGAGTATATGAGGTTTCCCTTTTCATCACAAACTCACTAACATTTATTATTTGTGTCCTTGTTGATGATAACCATTCTGACAGGTGTGAGTTGATAATTCATTGTGGTTTTGATCTGCATTTCTCTGATAATTAACAATGTTGAACATCTTTTCATGTTCCTGTTGGAGACCTGCATGCTTTCTTCAGGAAAATGTCTATTCAGGTCTTCTGCACATTTTTTAATTGGGTTGTTTGTTTGTTTGTTTTGATGTTGAGTTTTCTGACCATTTTATGCATTTTTGGTTATTAATCCTTTATTGGTCATATAATTTGCAAATATTTTCTCCCATTCAGTAGGTTGTCTTTAAATTTTATGGATGGTTATCTTTGTTGTTCAAAAACATTTAAATTTTATTAGGTCCCATTTGTTTATTTTTGCTTTTATTTCCTTTGCTTTAAGAGACAGATCCAAAAATTATTGTTACAAATTATGTCAGAGTATTCTACCTATGTTTTCTTCTAGGAAGTTTTTGATTTTAATCCATTTTGAGTTTAGTTTTTCATATGGTGTGAAAAAAATGTTCTAATTTCATTCTTTTACTTGTGGCTGTTCAGCTTTCCCAGAACCACTTATTGAGGACACTGATTTCCTCCACTGTATATCCTTACCTATTTTGTAATAGATTAATTGCTCATAAGTGCATGCTTTTATCTCTTGGCTCTCTATTCTGTTCTATTTTGACATCCAAGTTTCTGTTTTTGTGCCAGTATCATATTATTTTGATTACTGAAGCTTTGCAATATAGTCGGCAGTCAAGGCATGTGTTTCTTCCAGCTCTTGTATTTCATTCTCAAGATGGTTTTGATTGTTTGGCTTCTTTTATGTTTCCATACAAAATTTTAAATGATTTGTTCTAGTTCTCTGAAAAGTGCTCTTGGTATTTTGGTAGGGATTAAATTGAATCTGTAGATTGTCTTGGGTAGTATGGTCATTTTAACAATATTAATTCTTCCAATCCATGAACATGGTATATCTCTCCTTTTGTTTGTGTCATCTTCATTTTCTTTCATCAGTGACATAGTTTTCTCAGTACAGGTTTTTACCTCCTTAGATAGGTATATTCCTAAGTATTTTATTCTTTTTGATGCAATGGTAATTGGGATTGTTTCCTTAATTCTTTTTCTGAGTATTCGTTATTAGTGAATAGACATGCAACAGATTCCTGTATATTAATTTTGTATCCTGCAACTTTACCAGATTCATTGATAAACTCTAGTAGTTTTCTGGTGGTTTCTTTAGAATTTTCTATGTATAGTATCATGTCATCTATAAACAGTGACAGTTTTCTTTTTCTTTCAGACTTGGATTATTTTAATATCTTTTTTCTTATCTAATTTCTGTGGTGAGGACTTCCAATAATATGTTTAATAAAATTGATTAGAGTGGGTATCCTTGTCTTCTTCCTCAACTTAGAGGAAATGTTTTCAGCTTTTTGCCTTTGAGTATGATGTTAGCTGTGGGCTTGTCATATATGGTCTTCATTATGTTGAGGTGTGTCCCCTTGATGCCCAAAATCTGGAGAGTTTTTATTATAAATGGATGTTGAATTTTGTCAGAAGCTTTTTATACTTGTATTGAGATGATCATATGGTTTTTAATCTTCTATTTGATAAGGTGGTATATCATATTGATTGATTTGCAGATATTGAAAAATCCTTGCATTAGAATAAATCCCACTTGATTGTGCTATATGATCCTTGTAATGTACTTTTGTATTTAGTTTGCTATTATGTTGTTGAGGATTTTTACAACTCTATTCATCAGGGATATTGGCCTATAGTTTTATTTTTTTGTGAGATCATTGATTCTGGTTTCAGGATAACATTGGTGTTGTAGAATGAGTTGGGAAGTGTTCCTTTTTTTGCAAGATTTGAAATAGTTTGGGAAGAATCAGTGTTAAGTCATCTCTAAATGCTTGGTAGAATTCCCTTCTGAAACAATCTGGTGCTGGACATTTGTTTGTTAAGAAATTTTCACTACTGATTCAAGTTTCATTACTGGTAATTTGTCTGTTAATATTTTGTATTTCTTGTGGTTCAGCCTTGGGAGATTGTACATTTCTAAGAACTTTTCCATTTCTTCTAGGTTGTCCATTTTAATTGGTGCATAGTTGCTCACAGTAGTCTATTATGATCTTTTACATTTCTGTGGTGTAAGTTGTAACTTTTCTCTTTTCATTTCTGATTTTAATGACTTGGACCAGCTATTTGTTTTTTTTCTTGATGAGTCTAGCCAACAGTTTGTCAAAGTTGTTTCTCTTTGCAAAGAACAAAAACTTTCTTTTAACTGAAGTATAATTGATTTACAATGTTGTGTTAATTTCTGCTGTACATAAAAATGAGTCAGTTATACATATATATGAATTCTTTTTTTAACATCTTTATTGAGGTATAATTGCTTTACATTGTTGTGTTAGTTGCTGCTGTAAAACAAAGTGAATCTGCTATATGTATTCATATAGCCCATATCCCTTCTCTCTTGCATCTCCCTCCCACCCTCCCTATCCCATCCCTCTAGGTGGTCACAAAGCACAGAGTTGATCTACCTGTGCTATGTGGCTGCTTCCCACTAGCTATCTATTTTACATTTGGTAGTGCATATATGTCAGTGCCACTATCTTACTTTGTCCCAGCTTACCCTTCCCCATCTCCGTGTCTTCAAGTCCATTCACTACTTCTGTATCTTTATTCCTGTCCTTCCCCTAGGTTCTTCAGAACGATTTTTTTTTTTTAGATTCCATATGTATGTGTTAGCATACGGTATTTGTTTTTCTCTTTCTGACTTACTTCACTCTGTATGACAGTCTCTAGGTCCATCCACCTCACTACATATAACTCAATTTCATTTCTTCTTATGACAGAGTAATATTCCATTGTACATATGTGCCACATCTTCTTTATCCATTCATCTGTTGATGGACACTTAGGTTGCTTCCATGTCCTAGCTATTGTAAATAGTGCTGCAATAAACACTGTGGTACATGACTCTTTTTGAATCATGGGTTTCTTGTAGTAGGATTGTTGGATCATATGGTAGCTCTATTTTTAGTTTTTTAAGGAACCTTCATACTGTTCTCCATAGTGGCTGTATCAATTTACATTCCCACCATGAGTGCAAGAGGGTTCCCTTTTCTCCACACCCTCTCCAGTATTTGTTATTTATGGAGTTTTTAATGATGGGCATTCTGACTGGTTTTGTATATTCTTTTCCATTATGGCTTACCATAGGATATTAAATATAGTTCTCTGTGTTATACAGTAGGACCCTGTTGTTTATCCATTCTATATGTAATAGCTAACACCATCCTCCCACTCCATCCCTCCCCTAGCCCCCTCCCCTTTGGCAACCACAAGTCTGTCCTCTATGTCCATGAGTCTGTTTGTTTCATAGACAGTTTCATTGTGTCATATTTTAGATTCCACATGTAAGCCATATCATATGGTATTTGTCTTTCTCTTTCTGACTTACTTCACTTAGTTTGATAATCTCTAGTCACATCCATGTTGCTGCAAATGTCATCACTTCATTCTTTTTTCATGGCTGAGTAATTTTCCATTGTATATATGTACACATTTTCTTCCTTTCCTCTGTTAATGGATATTTAGGTTGCTTCAATATCTTGGTTTATGTAAATAGTGCTGCTCTGAATATTGGAGTGCACGTAAGTTTTCAAATTATTGTTTTCTCTGGACATATGCCCAGGAGTGGGATTGCTGGATTAAATGCTAGTTCCATTTTTATTTTTTTAAGGAACCTCCATACTGTTCTGCATAGTGGTTGTACCAAATTACATTCTCACCAGGAGTGTAGAAAGGTTCCCTTTTCTCCACACCCTCTCCAGTATTTGTTATTTGTGGAGTTTTTAATGATGGCCATTCTGCCCAGTGTGAGGTGGTACTTCATTGTAGTTTGAATTTACATTTCTCTAATAATTAGCAATACTGAGCATCTTTTCATGTGCCTGTTGGCCACTTGTCTGTCTTCTTTGAAGAAATCTCTATTTAGGGCTTCTGGCCATTTTTTGATTGGATTGTTTGGTTTTTTATTGTTGTGTTGTATGAGCTGTTTGTATATTTGGGAAATTAAGCTCTTGTCAGTTGCAGCATTCACAAATATTTCTTCCACTCATGCCTTTTCATTTTTTTGATGGTTTCTTTTGCTGTGCAAATATTTGTAAGTTTGATTAGGTCCCATTTGTTTATTTTTGTTTTTGTTTCTAGTGCCTTGGTAATCTGATCTGAAAAAAAATTGAAAAGATTTATGTCAGAGAATGTTTTACCTATGATTTCTTCTAGGAGTTTAATGGTATCAAGTAAAAGAACCAAGTATTGCTTTTTAGTCTTTATTTTATTTATTTCTACTCATCTTTATGATGTCTGTTCTACTATCTGTGGGGGTTTTTTTTCTCTTTTTTTCTAGTTCCTTTAGGTCTAAGGCTAAGTTGTTTACTTGAGAATTTTCTTGTTTTCTGAGCTAAGCTTTTAACACTAAGAACATCAATATTAGAAATGCTTTTGCTGTGTTCTATAGATTGTGGATCATTGTGTATTCATTTTCATTTGTCTACAGATATTTTTTATTTCCTTTTTGATTTCCTCAGTGACTCATTGGTTATTTAGTTGTTTATTGTTTAACCTTAAATATGTTTGTGTTTCTTGCAGGTTTTTTCTTTGTAGTTGATTTTGGTCTCATAGCACTGTGGTCAGAAAAGATGCTTCACATGATTTCAATTTTCATCAGTTTACCAAGGATTATTTTGTGGCCTATCATGTAATCTATTATGGGAAATATTACATGTGCACTTGAAAGTATTTGTATTCTGTTGCTTTTGGATAGAATCTTCTATTGGGTTGGCCAAAAATTTGTTCAATGTTTTGTGTAAGATGGTTCTAGTAGCACTTTTCTGTCTTTAACTTCATTCAAAACAATTTTGTTAGATTGTATTTTGACAGCTGTCATATCAGCATGCATTTAAAAAATAACATTAAAATTGGTGAATTTTTGTGTAGCCATTTTAATATTGAAGATGTAGGAAAAAGGAACATTTTTTGAAATATTGTTTTAATATTTCAAGAAAGATAAAAAGGCAACTGAAACACAAAAAAGGATTTGTGCAGTGTATGGAGAAGGTGCTGTGACTGACTGAACATGTTAAAAGTAGTTTCTGAAGTTTTGTGCTGTAGATTTCTCGCTGGACGATGCTGCACAGTGAGGTACACTAATTGAAGTTGATAGTGACCAAATCAAGAAATTAGTTGAGAACAATCAAAGTTATATCACATGGGAGACAGCTGACATCCTCAAAGTATCCAAATCAAGTGCTGAAAATCATTTGCACCAGCTTGGTTATATTAATTGCTTTGATTTTCTGTTCTACATAGTTTATGTGAAACAAACCTTCTTGACCATATTTCCATGCAACTCTCTAATTAAACATGACAAAAAAGTTCCATTTTTTGAAAGAATTGTGAAAAGCAATGAAAAGTGGATACTGTACAATAGTGTGGAATGGGAGAGATCATGTGGCAAGTGAAATGAACCACCACGAACAACACCAATGGCCAGTCTTAATCCAAAGAAGATGATGTTGTGTATATGGTGGGATTGGAGGGGAGTCCTCTATTATGAGCTCCTTCCAGAAAACCAAATGATTAATTCCAGCAAGTACTGCTCCCAATTAGACCAACTGAAAGCAGCACTCAATGAAAGACATCCAGAATTTGTCAATAGAAAATACATAATCTTCCATCAGGATAATGCAAGACCACATGCATCTTTGATGACCAGGAAAAACTGTTACAGCTTGGTTCGGAAGTTCTGATTCATTCACCATATTCACCAGAGGTTGCACCTTCAGATTTCCATTTACTTCATTCTTTACAAAATTCTCTTAATGGAAAAAATTTCAATTCCCTGGAAGACTGTAAAAGGCACCTGGAACAATTCTTTGCTCAAACAGGTAAAAAGTTTTGGGAAGACGGAATTATGAAGTTGACTGAAAAATGGCAGAAGATAGTGGAGCAAAACAGTGAATATGTTTTTCAATAAAGTTCTTGGTGAAAATGAAAAATGTGTCTTTTATTTTTACTTAAAAAACAAAGTCACTTATTGGCCAACCCAATATTTGTTGATCCGTATGTTCTTATTGCCATTTTGTGAACTGTTTTGAAATTGATTTTATAGGTCCTTTTGTTCCTTTCTTCTTTTTGCTCTAATCCCTTATGATTTGATGACTATCTTTAGTGTTATGTTTAGATTCCTTTTTACTTTCTTGTGTGTATTATAGATATTCAGTTTGAGGTTATGATGAAGTTTATATATAGCTATAGATATATGATTTTCTAAGTTGCTCATCTTTTAATTTCAAATACATTTTAAAACCCTCCATGTGTACCCTCCTCTACTCATGATTACTGTTTTTGACATCTTATTTTACATCTGTTTTCTGTATCCCTTAACTCTTTATTGTGGATATAGATGATTTTACTACTTTTTTCTTTTAACCTTCCTACTGCCTTTGTGCATGGATGATTTCCTCCCTTTACTGTATTTTTGCCTTTACCGATGAGCTTTTTCCTTTCATAATTTTCATGTTTCTAGTTGTGGCCTTTTCTTTTACTCTTTGAGAATTTCCTTTAACATTTCTTGTAAAACTGGTTTGATGGTCCTGAACTCTTTTAGCTTTTGCTTATCTGTGAAGTTGTTGATCTCTTGCCAAGTAGAGTAGTATTGGTTGTAGGTTTTCCCTTTTTATCACTTTAAATATATCATGCCACTCCCTTCTGTCCTTCAGAGTTTCTGCTGAAAAATCAGCTGGTAACCTTGTGGGAGTTTCCTTGTATGTTATTTATTGCTCTTCCCTTGCTGCTTTTAGTTCTCTGTATTTAATTTTTGTCATTTTGATTACAATGTGTTTTAATGTGTTCCTTTTTTGGCTCATCCTTTATGGGACTCCGTGCTTCCTTGACTTGGATGTCTATTTCCTTTCCCAGGTTAGGGAAGTTTTCAACTATTATCCCTTCAAATATGTAATCAGCCCCTTTCTCTCTCTCTTCTCCTTCTGGGAACCCTATAATATGAACATTAATGTACTTGATGCTGTCCCAGAAGTTTCTTAAATTATTCTCATTTCTTTTCATATGTTTTTCTTTTTTTTTCTTTTCAGCATCAGTAATTTCCCCTACCCTGTCTTCCAGCTCACTGATCTCTTCCTCTGTATCATTTAGTTTACTGTTGATTCCTTCTAGTGTATTTTTCATTTTGCTTATTTTATTATGCATCTCTGTTTGGTTGTTCTTTATATTTTCTAATTGTTTGTTAAAAACTTCTAACTTTGCTCTGTGCATCCACTCTTCTCACAAGTTCTTTGATCATCTTTATGAGCACTACCCTGAAGCTTCCTTGGGTAGATTGCCTATCTCCAGTTCACTTATTTTTTCTTCTGTGGTTTTATCTTGTTCCTTCATTTGGGACATGTTCCACTGTCTCCACATTTTATCTAAGTTGTTTTTATTTTTATGAATCTGGTAGGTATCCTGACCATTGAGAAGTGGCCTTTTGTAGAAGACATCATTTGTGTCCCAAATCACACTCCCCTCTCATCACCCAACCTATATGGTCTAAGCATTCCTCCATGTGGGCTGCATGGTTTCTTTTATTTTGGTGAGCTGACTATGTGGGCAATCTGTTAGGCTTGGTTGGCCCTAGATCCAGTTAGTTGGCAGGCCATGCCTTTTGCAGAGGATCCTGTCTGTTGTTTGGCAGGACCAGTTCACAAGGTGTCTAACTCTGGAACCCAGGTGTCTCTGGGGTTAGTGCTGGCTCACCGGTGGGTAGAGCTAGATTCCAGGAGAATCCAGGCTGTTACCCACCAGCTGGGGTTAGGGAACTGGGTTGTTGAGTTAGTACCAACCTACTGGTGAGTACAGCCAGGACTTGGAGGGTGGTTGCAGGTCCCAGGGATCACATAGCTTGTGCTGAATCACTGCTTGGTGAGGCGGGTTCTTTACACAGTTGGGTACAGTGTCCAGGACATCCCTAAGATTTTATTTGCTTGCTCATGGACAGGATTAAGTCCCAGCTGTTCCCAGGCCAGGGTCTGGGCTGCTGCTGGATGGGCCAGGTTCACAGGCTACAAATCTGTGGTTTTATTGTGGCTTGTATCTGCTCCTTGGTGGGTGAATTGTTTAAGTGGCTAGAGCAGCTTCCTTGAGGGCAGGGCTGGGTCACAAGGGATTCTGAGGCTGGTGCCCAGTAACTGGTGGATGGAACAGTGTCTTGGGACCTCTGTTGGGTAGGTCCATGTATAGAGGCAGCTGTGGGTTCAGGGGTTCTTTTTTATTTTTTAACATATTTATTGGAGTATAATTGCTTTACAATGGTGAGTTAGTTTCTACTATATAACAAAGTGAATCAGCTATACATATACATATATCCCCATATCTCCACCCTCTTACATCTCCCTCCCTCCAACCCTCCCTATCCCACTGCTTTAGGTGGTCACAAAACACTGAGCTGATCTCCCTGTGTTATGTGGCTCCTTCCCAATAGCTATCTATTTTACGTTTGGTAGTGTATATATGTCCATGCCACTGACTCACTTCATCCCGACTTACCCTTCACCCTCCCCATGCCCTCAAGTCCATTCTCTACATCTGAGTATTTATTCCTGTCCTGCCCCTAGGTTCTTCAGAAACTTTTTTTTTTTTTTAGATTCCATATATATGTGTTAGCATATGGTAATTGTTTTTCTCTTTCTGACTTACTTCACTCTGTATGACAGTCTCTAGGTCCATCCACCTCACTACAAATAACTCAATTTAGTTTCTTTTTATGGCTGAGTAATATTCCACTGTATATATATGCCACATCTTCTTTATCCATTCATCTGTCAGTGGTCACTTAGGTTGCTTCCATATCCTGGCTATTGTAAATAGAGCTGCAATGAACATTGTGGTACATGTCTCTTTTTCAATTATGGTTTTCTCAGGGTATATGCCCAGTATTGGGAATGTTGGGTCATATGGTAGTTCTATTTTTAGTGATTTTAGGATCCTCCATACCATTCTCCATATTGGCATATTAATTTACTTTCCCACCAACAGTGCAAGAGAGTTCACTTTTCTCCACACCCTCTCCAACATTTATTGTTGGTAGATATTTTGCTGATGGCCATTCTGACTGGTGTGAGGAGATACCTGATTGTACTTTTGGTTTGCATTTCTCTAAGAATTAGCAATGTTGAGCATCTTTTCATGTGCTCCTTGGCCATCTGCATGTCTTCTTTGGAGAAATGTCTATTTAGATCATCTGCCCATTTTTTAATTGGATTGTTTGTTTTTTTGATATACATCTGCATGAGCTGTTAGTATATTTTGGAGATTAATCCCCTATCATTTCCTTCATTTACAAATATTTTCTCCCATTCTGTGGGTTAGCTTTTCATTTTGTTTATGGTTTCTCTTGCTGTAAATAGCTTTTGAATTTAGTTTGGTCCTATTTGTTTTATTTTTATTTTTATTTTTGTTACTCTAGGAGGTGGATCCATAAAGCTATTTCTGAAATTTATGTCAAAGAGTGTTCTGCCTATGTTTAGCTCTCAGAATATTATAGTATCTGGCTTACATTTAGGTCTTTAATTTATTTTGAGTTTATTTTTGTGCATGCTGTTAAAGAATGTTCTACTTTTTTATGCTTTTACATGTAGCTGTCCTGTTTTTCAAGCACTACTTATTGAAGAGACTGTCTTTTCTCCTTTGCCTTCTTTGTCATAGATTAATTGATCATAGGTGTGTGAGTTTATTTCTGGGCTTTCTATACTGGTCCATTCATCTATATTTCTTCATTTTTTTTCTGCCAAAACCATATTGTTTTGATGACTGTAGGTTTATAGCATAGTCTGAAGTCAGGGATCCTGATTCCTCCAGAAAATTTTTTTTTCTTTTCTTCACGATTGCTTTGGATATTCAGGGTGTTTTTTGATACCATATAAATTTAAAAATTTTTTGTTTGGGCTTCCCTCATTGTGCAGTGGTTGAGAGTCCACCTGCCGATGTAGGGAACACAGGTTCGTGTCCTGGTCTGGGAAGATCCCACATGCCATGGAGCAGCTGGGCCCATGAGCCATGGCTGCTGAGCCTGCATGTCTGGAGACTGTGCTCTGCAACGGGAGAGGCCACAACAGTGAGAGGCCCATGTATCACACACACACACAAAAATTTTTCTACTCCTATGAAAAATGTCATTGGTAATTTGATAGGGATTGCAGTGAATCTATAGATTGCCTTGGGGAGTACAGTCATTTTGACAATATTGATTCTTCCAGTATACAACGAATAGTATATTGATTCTTCCAATATACCATGAAGAACATGGTATATCTTTCCATCTGTGTCATCTTCAATTTCTTTAATCAGTTTCTGATAATTTTCAGAGTACAGTTTTTTGCCTCCTTAGGTAATTTTATTCCTAGGTATTTTATTCTTTTTATTGTGATGCTAAATGGGATTGTTTCCTTAATTCTTCTTTCTGATCTCTTCTTGTTAGTGTGTAGGAGTGCAACAGATTTCTGTGTATTAATTTTGTATCCTGCAATTTTACCAAATTTTTGATGAGCTCTAGTTTTATGGTAGCATCTTTAGAATTTTCTATATATAGTATCAAGTCATCCACAAAGACTGACAATTTTACTTCTTCATTTCCAATTTGGATTCCTTTTATTTCTTTTTCTTCTCCTATTATCATGTCTAGGACTTCCAAAACTTTGTTGAATAAAAGTGGTTAGAGTGGACATCTTGTCTTGTTCCTGATCTTAGAGGAAATGATTTTAGCTTTTCAGTGTTGAGTATGATGTTAGCTGTAGGTTTTTCCTAGATGGCTTTTGTTATGTTGAAGTATATTTCCTCTTTGACCACTTTCTGGAGCATTTTTATCATAACTGGGTGTTGAATGTTGTCAAAACCTTTTTCTGCTTCTATTAGATGATCATGTGGTTTTTATTCTTCAATTTCTTAATGTGGCATACCACACTGAAATATTTGTGGATATTGAAAAGTCTTTGCATCCCTGGGATAAATCCCATTTGATCATGGTGTATGATTTGTTTTAATGTATTGTTGGATTCAGATTGCTAGTATTTTGTTGAGGATTATTGAGTCTATGTTCATCAGTGATATTGGACTGTAATTTGCTTTTTTGTAGTATCTTTGTCTGGTTTTGGTATTAGGGTGAAGGTGGACTCATAGAATGGGTTTGGTAGTGTTACTTCCTTCTGCTAGGCTGTCCACTTTGTTGGCATATAGTTGCTTCTAGTAATCTCATAATCATTTGTATTTCTGTGATGTCCACTATAGCTTCTTTTTTCATTTCTAATTTTATTGATTTGAGCCCTCCCATTTTTTCCTGATGAGTCTAGCTAAAAGTTTATCAATTTTGTTTACCTTCTCAAAGAACCAGCTTTCAGTTTCATTGATTTTTGCTATTGTTTTCTTTGTTTCTATTTCATTTATTTCTGGTGTGATTTTTGTAATTTCTCTCCTTCTACTAACTGTGGGTTTTTTATTCTTCTTTCTCTAGTTCTTTTAGATGTGAGGTTAGGTTATTGAAAAGAATTTGTATTCTGCTCTTTTTGGATGGATTGTTCTATAAATAAATAAATTGATTCCACCTGGTCTCATATGTCTTTTAAGGCCTGTGTTTTCTTATTGATTTTCTTTCTGGATTACCTGTCCATTGATGTAAATGGTGTGTTAAAGTCCCCCACTATTATTGTGTTATTGTCAAATTCTCCTTTTATGGTAGTTAGCACTTGCCTTAAATATTGAGATGTTCTTATGTTGGGTGCATATATATTTACAATTGTTATATCTTCTTGGATTGATCCCTTGATCATTAGATAGTGTTCTTCTCTTGTAACAGTATTTATTTTAAAGTCTATTTTATTTGATATGGCAATTGCTACTCCAGCTTTCTTTTAATTTTCATTTTCATAGAATACCTTTTTCGATCCCCTCACTTTCAGTCTGTATGTGTTCCTAGATCTGAAGTGGGTCTATTGTAGACAGCATGTATACGAGTCTTGCTTTTGTATACATTCTGCCAGTCTATGTCTTTTGGTTAGAATATTTAATCCATTTACATTTAAGGTAATTACTGATGTCTGTTCTTATTGCCATTCTGTTAATTGTTTTGGATTTGTTTTTTAGGTCTTTTTTCTTCCCTCCTCTTTTGTTCTCTTCTCTTGTGTTTTGAGTACTATTTTTAGTGTTGTGTTTAGATTGCTGTTTCTTTTTGTGTGTGCATATCTATTATTTTTTTTAATTTATTTTATTTTTTTTGTGGTACACGAGCCTCTCACTGTTGTGACCTCTCCCTTTGTGGAGCACAGGCTCTGGACGCGCAGGCTCAGTGGCCATGGCTCACGGGTCTAGCCACTCCATGGCATCTGGGATCTTCCAAGACCGGGGCATGAACCTGTGTTCCCTGCATTGGCAGGTGGACTCTCAACCACTGTGCCACCAGGGAAGCCCACATATCTATTATTGACTTTTGGCTTGTGGTTCCCATGAGGTTTTGCTATAGCACTCTCTCTGTATGTATATATATATATATATATATATATATATATATACACACACACACACACACACACATGAATACATTGTTTTAAATTGCTTATCTCTTAATTTCAAATACATTTAAAATATACTGCATTTCTATTCTCCTCATGATTGCTGGTTTTGATATCAAATTTTTTTTTTTTTTTTTTATACACAATGTATTTATTTATTTATTTATTTATGGCTGTGTTGGGTCTTCATTTCTGTGCATGGGCTTTCTCTAGTTGTGGCAAGTGGGGGTCACTCTTCATCGCGGTGCGCAGGCCTCTCACTATCGCGGCCTCTGTTGTTGCGGAGCACAGGCTCCAGACGCGCAGGCTCAGTAATTGTGGCTCACGGGCCCAGTTGCTCCATGGCATGTGGGATCTTCCCAGACCAGGGCTCGAACCCGCGTCGTCTGCATTGGCAGGCAGATTCCTAACCACTGCGCCACCAGGGAAGCCCTGATATCAAATTTGCATGTGGTTGATTTCCTACCTTTACTGCATGTTTGCCTTTACTGGTGAGCTTTCTTTTTTCTAGTTGTGTCCTTTTCCTTCTGCCTAGCAAAGTTCCTTTAACATTTGTGGTAAAGCTGGTTTGGTAGTGTTGAATTCTGCTAGTTTTTGTTTGTCTGTAAAGCTTTTGTTTTCTCCATTGAATCTGAATGAGAGCCTTATGGGTTTAGTATTCTTGATTGTAGGTTTTTCCCTTTCATCACTAAATATATCATGCCACTCCTTTCTGGCCTGCAGAGTTTCTGCTGAAAAATATGTTACTATCCTTATGGGGTTTCCCTTGGATGTTATTTTTTGCTTTTCCCTTGTTGCTTTTAATATTTTCTCTTTGTTTTTAATTTTTGTTAATTTGATAATTATGTGTCTTATCATGTTTCTCCTTGGTTTTATCCTGTATGGGACTCTCTGTGCTTTCTGGACTTAAGTGACTGTTTCCTTTCCCATGTTAGGGAAATTTTAGGCTATGATCTCTTCAAGTATTTTTCTCAGGCCCTTTCTTTCTTCTCCTTTTTGGACCCCTGTAATGTGAATGCTGGTGTGTTTAAGGTTGTCACAGAGATTTCTGAGATTATCCTCATTTCTTTTCATTCTTTGTTTTTTTTAATTCTCTTCTGTGGCAGTGATTTCCACCACTCTGTCTTCCAACTCACTTATTCATTCTTCTGCCCTATTTATTCTGCTACTGATTCCTTCTAGTTTATTTTCCACTTCAGTTATTGTGTTCTTCATCTCTGTTTGTTTTTTAAGACTCCCAACTCTTTGTTAAACATTTCTTGTACCTTCTCAGTCTGTGCTCCATTCTTTTTCTGAGATCTTGGATCATCTTTACTATCATTCCTCTGTATTCTTTTTCAGGTAGATTGTCTATGTCCACCTCACTTGGTTCTTCTTCTGGTTTTTTTCCTTTTTCCTTTGTCTGGATCATATTTCTCTGCCATCTCATTTTGTCTAATTTTCTGTGTTTGTGGTCTCCTTTCCACAGGCTGCAAAGTTGTAGTTCCTCTTATTTCTGGTGTCTTGCCCCTGGTCGGTGTGATTGGTCCAGCAACTTGTGCATGCTTCTTGGTGGGAAGGACTAGTGCCTGCTGACTTTTGTGTGGAGCCATGTCAAGGGGTGTGTTTAGAGGTTGCTGTGAGCACAATACGACTTTAGGAAGCCTTTCTGCTGATGACTGGGACTGGGTTCCCACCCTCCTAGTTGTTTGGTCTGTGGTGTCCCAGCACTGGATCCTGAAGTCCTTTGGGTTGGGCCAAGTCTCAGTGCCAAAATAGCTACCTCTGGGACAGCTCATGCCAATCACTATTCCATGCAGCCTCTACCACCATTGACCTTGCCCCCACAGTGAGCCAGATGCAACCCCTGTTCCCTCCAGAGACCCTCCAAGACCCACTGGTAATTTTAGCCCAGGCTCCTGTGGATTCACTGCTTTTGTGCTTTGTTCCAGTGCACATGAAACCTTGTGTGAGCCCACCAAGAGTGGAGTCTCTGTTTCCCCTAGTCCTGTGGAGCTCCTATACTCAAGCCTTGCTGGTCTTCAAACCCAAATGCTCTCACAGCTCCTGCTTCAGATGCCAGGCCCTCAGTCTGGGGAGCTTGTTGTGGGGTTTAGAACTCTCACTCCTGTGGGAGAACCTCTGCAATATAATTATTTCCAGTTTTGTAGGTTGCCCACCTGGTGGGTATGGGATTTGATTTTATAGACAATTCACCCCTCCTACCATCTCATTGTGGCTTCTTCTTTGTCTTTGGATGTAAAATATCTATTTTGGTTGGTTCAAGTCTTTTTTATTGATGGTTGTTCAGCAATTAATTGTGATTTTGGTGTTTTCATGAGATGGGGAGAGTTCAAGTCCTACATCTTGTCTGAAATTGAGGAGCTATTTTTAGTTTGGATGTTTTCTGCCTCTTTCCTCAACATGTGCTGGCCATTATCTCCTTGGTATGGGGGTGTGAAGCTGCAGTGGCCCATGCAGGATGGCAGGGTTAACCAGGACTTTTATTACTATGTTGAATAAAAAAGGTGAGTGTGGGCACCCTTGTCTTTTTCCTGACCTTAGAGGGAAAAATTCCAGCTTTTCACCACTGAATATGTTGTTAACTCTGAGTTTGTCATATATAGCCTTTAATATGTTGTGGTATTTCTCTATATACCAATTTTGTGGTCCAGTTTGTTGGTGTTTAATTGTTCATAGTTATCTCTTAAGAATCTTTGGGGCTTCCCTGGTGGTGTAGTGGTTGAGAGTCTGCCTGCTGATGCAGGGGACACCAGTTCATGCCCCAGTCCAGGAAGATCCTACATGCTGCAGAGTGGCTAGTCCCATGCACCATGGCCACTGAGCCTGCGTGTCCATAGCCTGTGCTCCACAATGGGAGAGGCCACAACAATGAGAGGCCCGTGTACCGCAGAAGAAAAAAAAAAAAAAGAATCTTTGTATTTCTGTGGTATAGTTGTAATTTCTCCCCTTTCATTTCTGATTTTATTTATTTGGGTCCTCTCTCCTTTTGTTATGGTCAGTCTAACTAAAGGCTTGTCAATTTTATCTTTTCACCGAACTAGCTCCTAGTTTTATTGATCTTTTCTACTACTTTTTTGGTCTCCATTTTATATATTTATGCTTTGATTTTTATTGTTTCCTTCCTTGTACTAAATTTTGGTTTTGTTTGTACTTCTTTTCTAGCTCCTTTAGGTGTAAAGTTAAATCTTCTTTGGGGGATTTTTCTTATTTCTTGATTTAGGCCTGTCTTGCTATAAACTTCTCTCTCAGAATCAATTTTGCTGTGTCTCATGGATTTCAATATGTTGTATTTCTGTTTTTATTTTCCTCTAGGTGTTTTTTTTTGCCTCTGATTTTTTTGGATGACGCATTGTTTGTTCAGTAACATGTTTAATCTCCACGTTTGTTGCTTTTTCTTGTGATTAATTTCTAGCTTCATACTATTGTAGTTGATAAAGATGGTTGATATGATTTCAGTCTTCTTGAGTTTACTGAGACTTGTTTTACAACGTAACATGTGATCTCTACTGGAGAATGATCCATGAGCACTTGAAAAGAATGCGTATTCTGATGCCTTCAGTTGGAATGTTCTCTATATGTCTATTAATTCTAAATATCTGATCTAACATGGTGTTTAAATCCAAAGTTTCTTTATGAAATTTCTATCTGAATGATCTATCCATTGATATAAGTGAGGTTTTACAGTTCCCTACTATTATTGTGTTGTTTTCAATTTATCCCTTCAAATCCCTTAACATGTCTTTATACACCTTGGTGCTCCTATGTTTTGTGCATTTGTAGAAGTCATATTTTCTTGTTGAATTGACCCATTTATCATTATGCAACTCCCTTCTTTGTCTTTTATTGCAGTTTTTGTTTTAACGTCTATTGTGTCTGATATGAGTATAGCTAATCCTTCTTTCTTTTCATTTCCATTTGCCTGAAATACCTAGGCTGTGTGTATCCTTACTTTTGAACTGAGTCCTTATAGGCAGCACTTATGTTGGGTTTGTTTTTTGTCCATTCTGCCACTCTATGTTTTTTGACTGGGGCATTTAGTCCATTTACATTTAAAGTAATTATTGATAGGGTATGTATTTATTGACATTTTGTTAATACTTTCTGTCTGCTTTTGTATTTCCTCTCTGTTTCTTACTTTTCTTTCTCTGTTTTTTTGCATTTTGGTTGGCTTTTTTTTTTTTTAGTGTAATATTTATATTCCTTTCTCATTTTCTTTTGTATGTTTACTATAAGTTTTTTCATTGTGGTTACCATGATGTTCACATATAACCTTCTATGTAAATAGAAGTTTGCTTTAAGTAGGTAGCAAAATAAATTTGAACACATTCTGAAGATTTCATTTTAAACCCCCTTCATTTCATACACATGATGACATATTTTATATTTTTTTATTTTATGTATCTCTTATGTAAGTATTGTAATTTTAGTTAATTTTATTACTTTTGTCTTTTAACCTTTGTGCTTGCTTTGTAAGGGATTGGCTACTACCTTTATTATATATTTACCTTTTCCAGTGGGATTTTTACTTTCATATGTTTTATTATTATTAACAATTTCCATTTATTTTCAGCTTAAAGAAGTTCCTTTAACATTTGTTGTAGGGCTGGTTTAGTGGTGGTAAACTCCTTTAATTTTTGTTTATCTGGGAAACTCAATCTTTCCTTCAACTCTGAATGATAACCTTGCTGGCTAGAGAATTCTTGGTTGGAAATTCTTTCCTTTTAGCACTTTGAATATATCATGTCACTTTCTTCTGACTCATAAAGTTTCTGATGAAAAAGGCTGATAGCCTTTTGGGGTTTCCCAAGTTGTTTTTATCTTGCTGCTTTTAGGATTCTCTCTTGATCTTTAACTTTTATCATTTTAATTATAATGTTTCTTGGTGTGTGTCTCTCTGGGTTCATCTTAATCAGAACTATCTGGACTTCCTGGACCTGGATATCTGTTTCCTTCCCCATCTTAGGAACGTTTTCAACCACTATTTCTTCAAACATTTTTTATGACACTTTCTCTCTCTCTTCACCATCTAGGACACCTATAAATTGAATGTTATTCCACTTGATGTTGTCTCAAAAGTACCTTAAGGTACCTTCGATTTTTAAATTTTTATTTTCATTTTGCTGCTATTTTTGAGTTCCATTGCTTTGTATTCCAGCTCAATTATTTGTTTTCTACCTCGTCTAATCTCTCATTGAACCCTTTTAGTGTACTTTTCAGTTCAGTTATAACTTCTGTTTTGTACTTATATTTCTTATATATTTGATGTTCTCACTGTGTTTGTCCATTATTCTCCTGAGTTTGGTTAACATCTTTATTAACATTATTGTAATCTCTTTATCAGGTAGATTGTTTACCTCTATTTCTTTCAGCTATTCCTCCAAAGTTTTGTCTTGTTCTTTTGATTAGAGCATATTCCTGTGTCTCCTCATTTTGCCTAATTCTCTGTGTTTGTTTCTATATATTAAATAACAGCTATCTCTCTCAGTTTTGAAACAGTGATCTTATATAAGAGATGTCCTGTGGATCTCAGAAACACAACCTCAGCTGGCCACAAAAGCCAGGAGCTCAAGGGATTTTCCCTATATGGATTGCATGTGACCTTCTATTGTGGTGGGTTAGATTGTGTCTGTTTCTGTGGAGCATTGGTAAGGAGGGCAGGCCCTTTGAATGGCTGCAGGGTCTGACCATGGCTGCTGGTGCATGGTGGCATGTGTGGTTAATTGTCCAGTCAGCTGTGAGGACTGGATTAGGCTCAAGTTTGGTCAGAGCTCTCAGTGGGGTACATCCACTGGTGCTAACAGGCTACAGATGAAATTCCAAATGGCACTTGCTGGTACTGATATCAGCAAGGTAACAAAAAATTGCAAAACTGACTCTTGACACAGACTGTCTCTGTACCCAGTGACTGTCCCTACTGGTCCCTGTCTCTCCAACACTTGTTTCAAGATTAATAAGTGGGTACCCACTCATCGGTGGTCCATGTGCTTTTCAATTTGGTGTTTTTTGCTGTTGTTTGGGTCCAGTCTGCACATGGGTATATTAAAGTGGGATTTTTGTTCCCTGAAACTCTATAGTTTTTCTGAATATATTCCCTGTTGTCTTACAAAGCCAGGTGTTTTTTGGGTAGGCGTCATCTCTCCTGTACAGGACCCAGAGTTGGGGTGCCCAATGTTAATGTCAAATTACTTGCTTCCCAGAGAAAATAACTGTACCTTTGTAATCCTTCCCATCTGATGGTTGCCATGGATGGAGTGTGTTTTTTTTCCCTTGGTAAGTCCATCTCTCTGCCTTTCTTACCCACCCAGATACTGTCTTTTTCCCCGTTGTTGTGAACACTCTGTTTAGCCAGTTTTCAGGTCCCTTTCAGGGAGAATTAGTCCAAATGTATTAGTATAGTTCTTGTGTCTATGCCAGCAGGTGAGTTCAGGATCTTCCTAAGCCACCATCTTGAACCCTGTTCCAACATCTTTCTTTTTAAAGATATTTACATTTTGTATATTTAATTCTTAAAAAATATTAAAGTATCAATGTGGCTTACTTCCCAAAACTCAAATGATAGTTGTTCTTACAGAAATTTATTTTTACCTTATTACTCCATCTTGATGTATAGATTCAATGATATCCCAATCAAAATCTGAGTAAGTTACTTTGTGGCTATCAATGAACTTATCTAAAGATTACACAGAAAGGCAAAAGACCCAGAATAGCTAACACAATATTGAAGTAGATGAATAAAATTGGAGAACTAACATTACTTGACTTACTATAAAACAACAGTTCAGGATAGTTGATATTGGTAAAAAAAAAAAAAAAAAAAAAAAAAAAAAAAAAAAAAAAAAAAAGATAGCCAAGAAATAGACCTTATAAATATGGTCAGCTCATCTTTGACAAAGAATCAAAGGCATAACAATGGAGCAAAGATAATCTTTTCAACAAATGGTGCTGGAACAACTGGATATGCACATGCAAAAGAAATGAACCTAGACACAGACATTCACACAAATTAATTTAAAATGGATCAGAAGAGCTAAATGTAAAATGAAAAACAATAAAACTCCTAGAAGATAACATAGGAACAAACATAGAGGACCTTGGGTATGCCAAAGAACTTTTAGATATAAGACTGGCACATGATACATGAAAGAAACAAATGATAAGCTGGATTTGATTTAAATTAAACACTTCTGCTTTGTGATAGACAATGTCATAGATTAAGAGAAAATATTTGGGAAAGATACATCTGATAAAGTATGTTATCTAAAATATACAAAGAACTCATCAACTCTAAGAAAACAAACAATCAATTAAAAAATAAGCTAAAACCTGAACAGACATCTCATCAAAGAATATATTTGAATAGAAATTATGCACATGAAAAGATGTTCAACTTTATATGTCATTAGGAAATTGCAATTTAAAATGGGATAACACTACACACGTTAGCATGGCTAAAATGTCAAACACTGAGAACAGCACATGCTGATGAGGATGTGGAACAAGAACTTGCATTCATTGCTGGTGGAGATGAAAATGGTGCAGCTACTTTGTAATACAGTTTGATAATTTCTTACAAAAATAAACAGACTCTTACCATATGATCCACCAATCATTTTCCTTGGTATGTATCCAAATGAATTGAAAATTATGTCCACACAAAACCTGCATATGGATATTTATAGCTGCTTTATTAATAACTGACAAAAAATGGAAGACACCAATATATCTTTCAGTTTGTGAATAGATAAACTATGGTACACCCAGAAAATGGAATATTATTCAGCACTAAAAATAAATGAGCTCTCAAAATATGAAAACATGAAAGAAATTTAAAGGCATAGAAATAAGTGAAAGAAACCACTTTGAAAAGGCTACATACTGTATTATTCCAACTATGTTAGATTCTGAAATATGCAAACGTATGGAGACAATAAAAAGATCAGTAGTTGCTAGAGGTTAGGGAGGACAGAGGGATGATTGGTTAACATAGAGGAATTTTAGAGCAATGAAACTATTCTGTATGATACTACAAAGGTGGTTACATGTCATTATATATTTGTCAAAACCCATAAACTGTAAAACACCAAGAATGAACCCTGGTGTAAACTGAGGACTTTGGATAATTATGATGTGTCATTCTAGGCTCATCAATTGTAGCAAATGTATGACTCTGGGGGGGGGGGGGCGGGGGGGGGTGGGGGGGGGGGGTCGTGTGTGTGTAGAGACAGGAGTTATATTAAAAAAAATACAAAAACTCTTTATTTTCTGCTTAATTTTCCTATGAATATAAAATTTCTTTAAAAAAGGAAGTTTATTAGTTGATAGAAACACTAAACAACAGCAACAAAAACCCTATTCATTTGGGTTAGTTTAAGTACAGAAGTGAGATATGGTGAAAGAATACTGTTTAAAGAATCAAGCATGTGGAGGGGCAGAGTCAAGATGCTGGAGGGGGAGGACACAGAATTCACGTCTCCCCAAAGCTAGGGCACTTGCCAGATGCTGGTGGGGGACCTTGACACCCAAGGAGATGGGAGGAACTCCCAAGTGACCAGGTAGGACATAAGTGGAGTGAGGGGGGAGGAGAAGTGGAGACCAGACAGGACTGGTGCCCCTGATAGGTGGCTGGGATGGAGTAGGCGTTCCCATGTCTTTAAGGACACCTGAGGATTGGGGGGCGTGTTCCTAACATTTCTGCCATCCAATCAGGCCTCGGGAAATCTGCAGCACTCTCAGCGTGGGTCCTCCACCCTCTGAGGACACCTCTGAGGTCCTAGGTTGTAGGAGGGCAGCAGGGCAGGGGGGAAAGGTGGGCAGGCAGGGCCTTCCAGAACCACAGGGTCAGGGGAGACACAGAGGGCGTTTCCCCTGCCAACTCAGATCCCAGGAAACGCTGGACTCCCAGACCTGGTCCTTGAATCTCCAGGGTCCACTCCAGCCTCATGGATCCTAGGGGTGTGGGAGCAAGGGAGGAGGGGGGAAGAGGAGGAGAGGCAGATGGGGGGGCCTTCCAGGACAGGGGGATCAGAGGAAGTACATCAGGCATTTCCCCCACCCACTTGGCCCTGGGAAGCCTGTTGAGCTTCTGGGTTTGGTTCTCTGCCTTCTGGGGCCCCCTGAGTCCACGTGGGTCCAAGGGGCATAGGAAGGAGGGAAGGAGGGAAGAAGAAGAGAGGCCAGTGTAGAAGGACCCTCCTGGATCAGAAGATTGGGAGGAATGTGCCTAGTGCTTCCCCTGTCCACTCAAGCCAAGTGAGGCTGTTGGGATCTCAGACCTGGTCCACTGCCCTCCAAGGCAAGAGGCACTCCTGGGCCACCCTGCGGCATTAAACCTAAGACCCCCCCCAGGGCCATTTCCGGCCCTGTTGGTCCTAAGCATAGGCCCTGCCCACCACCTAAACCCTGTCCCTGCCTGCGCTCCACCCCCCACAGCCAGGGCCATTTCCAGCTGGTTTTTATTCTCCTCTTTTTTAATATAGTGGTTCTGATTGTTGTTTCATTTATATTTTTATTTTTTAAATTCTTTCTAATATATCTCCTAGTTTTCTAATCTTATTTTATTTTTCACTCTTTGTTATTGTTCTGCTCCCTTTTTTTTTTTTCCTTTTTTTCCCTCCCTGCATGATATGTGGGATCTTTGTTCACAAGCCGGGGATTTGGCCAGAGATCCTATAGTGGGAGCTCTGAGTCTGAACCACTGTACTAACAGAGACCCTCAGACTCAAGGGAATATTCATCAGAGTGAGGTCACATGGAGGTCCTCACCTCAGCACCAAGACCCAGCTGTACCCAACAGCCTACAAACTCCAGTGTTGGAAGCCTCATGCCTAAAAACAAGTAATAAAGGAACACAATCCCACCTATCAAAAAAAAAAATATGTCACAGATGAAGGAGCAAGGTAGACACCTTCAAGACCAAACAAATGAAGAGGAAATAGGCAGTCTACCTGAAAAAGAATTCAGAGTAATGATAGTAAAGATGATCCAGAATCTCAGAAATAGAATGGAGGCACAGAATGAGAAAATACAAGAAATGATTAACAAAGATCTAGAAGAACTAAAGAACAAAGAAACAGAGATGAACAACACAGTAACTGAAATGAAAAATACACTAAAAAAGGAATTAATAACAAAATAACTGAGGCAGAAAAACAAATAAGTGAGCTGGAAGACAGAATGGTGGAAATAACAGTCAAGGAGCAGAATGAAGAGAAAAGAATAAAAAGAATTCTAACAATCTCAGAGAACACTGGCTGAAATTGACCTAAAATTTACCTCATATCCTTACCATTTTGCTCAGAATCCTCCAAGCTATCTAGAGTTAAACTTCAATGCCAGTAAAAGTTTATGATACTCAACCTGAGAAACATCTCTCAAGATTCCAACAATTCCTTTGGGAGAAAGCATAAGAACTGTGGCCATACTGTCATGGAATTCCTTACACCATTTCTGTTTTAAGAATGTTTTAAAAAGTAAATAAGCAAGTGAATTTCCTAGATCTCAAGCTGATTCATGAAGGTTGAGAAAAGTGAAGAAGTTGGATGACAAAGGACATGTGAAAAATGAAGGAGATGGGAAGAGCTTCACTGGATGTATTTCTGTTGTGCTTTAAATCTTTTCTTGAATCAGATCAGCAAACTTGAATATCTGAGGTGCAGAAGTTATTATCACTGGCCTGTACAGTTGTGCATATTGAAATGGGAAATCATATGTTTAGAAATCAGTCAATAGCCATAACAAGTTAATGATTATTCAACCTTAAGGATTAAAAATCAAACCAATTTTAATTAAACTATTTAATGATGTCAAGACAAAAGATATTAGTGAATTTTTAAGTCAAGTTGCAAAGTGTCATATATTTAGAGATATTGTCAATTTAGAAGTGCTATAGTTTTCAGCTGACTAAATTAAAGCTGTCCTCTGAACAGTAAAGCAGAAAACCATAACAATCCAACTGTATAGTGGGTAAAAAAATGTGACAAGTATTTTTATATGCATTGGGTATCACCATAGCACCTCTTCACAGATGTAAGTACCTTTACTAATATTTTTAATAATTTATTAATTTTGCTTGAAAGATATTGATAATAAATATTTATAATTTATAGATAGTTTCTTATATGAGAAAACTGTGCTAATGCCTAATGTATAATGCTACTTGATATTCATGAAACAAATTGTTTTTTTTAATATATTTATTGAAGAATAATTGCTTTACAATGGTGTGTTAGTTTCTGATTTATAACAAAGTGAATCAGTTATACATATACATATGTTCCCATATCTCTTCCCTCTTGCGTCTCCCTCCCTCCCACCTCCATATCCCACCCCTCTAGGTGGTCACAAAGCACCAAGCTGATCTCTCTGTGCTATGCAGCTGATTCCCACTAGCTATCTACTATAGGTTTGGTAGTGTATATATGTCTATGTCACTCTCTCTCTTTGTCACAGCTTACCCTTCCCACTCCCCCTATCCTCATCTATTTTCTAGTAGGTCTGTGTCTTTATTCCTGTCTTGCCCCTAGGTTCTTCACGATATTTTTCTCTTTTTTTTCTTAGATTTCATACATATGTGTTAGCATACGGTATTTGTTTTTCTCTTTCTGACTTACTTCACTCTGTATGATGGAATCTAGGTCTATCCACCTCACTACAAATAACTCAATTTTGTTTCTTTTTATGGCTGAGTAATATTCCATTGTATATATGTGCCACATCTTCTTTATCTATTCATATGTTGATGGACACTTAGGTTGCTTCCATGTGCTGGCTATTGTAAATAGAGCTGTAATGAATATTTTGGTACATGACTCTTTTTGAATTATGATTTTCTCAGGGTATATGCCCAGTAGTGGAATTGCTGGGTTGTACGGTAGTTCTACTTTTAGTTTTTTAAGGAACCTCCATACTGTTCTCCATAGTGGATGTATCAATTTTTATTCCCACCAACAGTGCTAGAGGGTTCCCTTTTCTCCACAGCCTCTCCAGCATTTATTGTTTGTAGATATTTTGATGATGGCCATTCTGACTGGTGTGAGCTAATATCTGTTTGGTTTGCATTTCTCGAATGATTAATGATGTTGAGCATTCTTTCATGTGTTTGTTGGCAATCTGTATATCTTCTTTGGAGAAATGTTGATTTAGGTCTTCTGCCCATTTTTGGATTGCGTTGTTTGATTTTTTAATATTGAGCTCCATGTGCTACTTATAAATATTAGAGATTAATCCTTTGTGCATTGCTTCATTTGAAAATATTTTCTCCCATTCTGAGGGTTGTCTTCTGGTCTTCTTTATGGTTTCCTTTGTTATGCAAAAGCTTTTAAGGTTCATTAGGTCCCATTTGTTTATTTTTGATTTTATTTCCATTTCTCTAGGAGGTGGGTCAAAAAGAATCTTGCTGAGATTTATGTCATAGTGTTCTGCCTATGTTTTCCTCTAAGAATTTGATAGTGTCTGGCCTTACATTTAGGTCTTTAATCCATTTTGAGTTTAATTATTGTGTATGGTGTTAGGGAGTGTTCTTATTTCCTACTTTTACATGTACCTGTCCAGTTTTCTCAGCAACAGTTATTGAAGAGGCTGTCTATTCTCCAATGTATATTCTTGCCTCCTTTATCAAAGAAAAGGTGACCATATGTGTGTGGGTGTATCTCTGGGCATTCTATCCTGTTTCATTGATTATATTTCTGTTTTTGTGTCAGTACCATACTGTCTTGATTACTGTAGCTTTGTAGTATAGTCTGAAGTCAGGGAGCCTGATTCCTCCAGCTACATTTTTCATTCTCAAGATTGTTTTGGCTATTCAAGGTCTTTTGTGTTTCCATACAAATTGTGAAATTTTTTGTTCTAGTTCTGTGAAAAACGGCACTGGTAGTTTGCAAGGGATTGCATTGAATCTGTCGATTGCTTTGGGTAGTAGAGTCATTTTCACAATGTTGATTCTTCCAATCCAAGAACATGGTATATCTCTCCATCTATTAGTATCATCATTAATTTTTTTCATCCATGTCTTATAATTTTCTGCATACATGTCTTTTGTCTCCTTGGGTAGGTTTATTCCTAGATATTTTATTCATTTTCTTGCAATGGTAAATGGGAATGATTTCTTAATTTCAATTTCAGATTTTTCATGTATAGGAATGCCAGAGATTTCTGTGCATTAATTTTGTATCTGGCTACTTTACCATATTCATTGATTAGCTCTAGCAGTTTTCTGGTAGCATCTTTAGGATTCTCTATGTATAGTATCATGTCATCTGCAAACAGTGACAGATTTAATTCTTCTTTGCCATTTGGATTCCTTTTATTTCTTTTCCTTCTCTGACTGCTGTGGCTAAATCTTCCAAAACTAGGTTGAATAATAGTGGTGAGAGTGGGCAAACTTGTCTTGTTCCTGATCTTAGTGGAAATGGTTTGAGTTTTTCACCATTGAGGATGATGTTGGCTGTGGGTTTGTCATATATGGCCTTGATAATGTTGAGGAAAGTTCCCTCTATGCCTGCTTTCTGGACAGTATTGATCATAAATTGGTGTTTAATTTTTTTGAAAGCTTTTTCTGCATCTATTCAGATGATCATATGGTTTTTATCCTTCAGTTTGCTAATGTGGTGTATCACATTGATTGATTTGCATGTATTGAAGAGTCCTTGCATTCCTGGAATAAACCCCACTTGATCATGGTGTATGATCTTTTTAATGTGCTGTTGGATTCTGTTTGCTAGTATTTTGTTGAGGAATTTTGCATCTATGTTCATCAGTGATATTGGCCTGTAGTTTTCTTTCTTTGTGACATCTTCGTCTGGTTTTGGTATCAGGGTGATGGTGGCCTCATAGAATGAGTTGGGGAGTCTTCCTCCCTCTGCTATATTTTGGAATAGTTTGAGAAGGATAGGTGTTAGCTCTTCTCTAAATGTTTGATAGAATTAGCCTGTGAAGCCTCCTGGTCCTGGGCTTTTGTTTGTTGGAATATTTTTTTTTTTTTTTTTCTTGCGTTATGCGGGCCTCTCACTGTTGTGGCCTCTCCCATTTGCGGAGCGCAGGCTCCGGACGCGCAGGCTCAGTGGCCATGGCTCACGGGCCCAGCCGCTCCGCGGCATGTGGGATCTTCCCGAAACGGGGCACGAACCCGCGTCTCCTGCATCGGCAGGCGGACTCTCAAGCACTGCGCCACCAGGGAAGCCCTGTTGGAATATTTTTAATCAGAGTTTCAATTTCAGTGCTTGAGATTGGTCTGTTCATATTTTCTTTTCTTCCTGGTTCAGTCTCAGCAGGTTGTGCATTTCTAAGAATTTGTCTATTTCTTCCACATTGTCCATTTTATTGGCATAGAGTTGCTTGTAGTAATCTTTCATGACCCTTTGTATTTCTGCAGTGTCAGTTGTTACTTCTCTTTTATCATTTCTAACTCTATGACTTGAGTCTTCTCCCTTTTATTCTTGGTGAGTCTGGCTAATGGTTTATCAATTCTATTTATCTTCTCAAAGACCCAGCTTTTAGTTTTATTGATCTTTGCTATCATTTCCTTCATTTATTTTTTATTATTTTCTGATCTGATCTTTATGATTTCTTTCCTTCTGCTAGCTTTGGTTTTTTTTTTGTTCTTTCTCTAATTGCTTTGGGTACAAGGTTATGTTGTTTATTCTAGATGTTTCCTGTTTCATAAAGTAGGATTCTATTGTTATAAAGTTCCCTCTTAGACCTGCTTTTGCTGCATCCCATAGGTGTTGGGTCATTGTGTCTCCATTGTAATTTGTTTCTAGGTATATTTTGATTTCCTCTTTGATTTCTTCAGTGATCACTTAGTTATTAAGTAGGGTATTGCTTAGCATCCATGTGTTTGTATATTTTACAGATCTTTTCCTGTAATTGATATCTAGTCTCATAGCGTTGTGGTCAGAAAGGATACTTGAAACAGTTTCAGTTTTCTTAAATTTACCAAAGCTTGATTTGTGACCCAAGACATGATCTATCCTGAAGAATGTTCCATGAGCACTTGAGAAGAATGTGCATTCTGTTGCTTTTGGATGTAATGTCCTATAAATATCAGTTAAGTCCATCTTGTTTAATGTATCATTTAAAGCTTGTGTTTCCTTATTTATTTTCATTTTGGATGATCTGTCCATTGGTGAAAGTGGGGTGTTGAAGTCCCCTACTCTGATTGTGTTACTGTAGATTTCCCTTTTATGGCTGTTAATATTTGCCTTATGTATTGATGTGCTCCTATGTTGGGTGCATAAATATTTACAATTGTTATATTTTCTTCTTGGATTGAGCCCTTGATCATAATGTAGTGTCCTTCTTTGTCTCTTGTAATAGTCTTTATTTTAAAGTCTATTTTTGTCTGATATAAGAATTGCTACTGCAGCTTTCTTTTGATTTCCTTTTGCTTGGAATATCTTTTTCTATCTCCTGCCTAGAGTAGTTCCTTTAGCATTTGTTGTAAAGCTGGTCTGGTGTTGCTGAACTCTCTCAGCTTTTGCTTGTCTGTAAAGGTTTTAATTTTTCCATCCTATCAGAATGAGGTCTTTCTTTGGTAGAGTAATCTTCGTTGTACGTTTTTCTCCTTCATCACTTTCAGTATGCCCTGCCACTCCCTTCTGGCTTTCAGTTTATGCTGAAAGACCAGCTGTTAACATTATGGGGATTCCCTTGTGTGTTTTTTGTTGTTCTTCCCTTACTGCTTTTAATATGTTTTCTTTGTATTTAATTTTTGATAGCTTGATTAATATGTGTCTTGGTGTGTTTCTCCTTGGATTTATCCTGTATGGGTCTCTGTTTTCTGGACTTGATTAACTATTTCCTTTCCCATATAAGGGAATTTTTCCACTATAATCTCTTCAAATACTTTTTCAGTGTCTTTCCTTTTCTTTTCTTCTTCTGAGACCCCTATAATTTGAACGTTGGTGTGTTAAATGTCCCAGGGGTCTCTGGGACTGTCCTCAGTTCTTTTCATTCTTTTTTCTTTATTCTGCTCTGCAGTAGTTATTGCCACTATTTTATCTTCCATGTCACTTATCCGTTCTTCTGCCTCAGTTATTCTGCTATTGATCCCTTCTAGAAATTTTTATTTCATTTATTGTGTTGTTCATCATTGTTTGTTTGCTCTTTTGTTCTTCTAGATTCTTGTTAAACGTTTCTTGTATTTGCTTTATTCTATTTCCAATATTTTGGATCATCTTTACTCTCATTATTCTGAATTCTTTTTCAGGTAGACTGCCTTTTTCCTCTTCATCTATTAGATCTGGTGGGTTTTTACCATGCTCCTTCATCTTCTGTGTGTTTTTCTTTCTTCTCATTTTGCTAAACTTACTGTTGGGGGACTCCTTTTTGCAGGCTGAAGGTTCATAGTTCCCATTGTTTTTGTTGCCAGTCCCTAGTGGCTAAGTTTGGTTTAGGGGCTTGTTTAGGCTTCCTGGTGGAGGGGACTAGTGCCTGTGTTCTGGTGCATGAGGCTGGAACTTGTCTTTCTGGTGGGCAGTACCACGTCTGGTGATGTGTTTTGTGGTGTCTCTGGCCTTATTATGATTTTAGTCAGCCTCTCTGCTAATGGAAAGGTCTGTGTTCCTGTCTTGCCAGTTGTTTGGCATAGGGTGTCCAGCACTGTAGCTTGCTGGTCATTGAGTGAAGCTGGGTTTTGGCATTGAGATGGAGATCTCTGTGAGATTTTCGTCATTTGATATTATGTGGAGCTGGGAGGTCTCTTGTGGATGAATGTCCTGAAGTTGGCTCTCCGACCTCAGAGCCCTGACTCCTGGCTAGAGCACCTTTCATCTGCACAGCTCAGAATATAAGGGAGAAAAAATGAAGAAAGAAAGAAGGAAAGAAGGAAAGAAAGAAAGAAAGAAAGAAAGAAAGAAAGAAAGAAAGAAAGAAAGGAAGGAAGGAAGGAAGGAAGGAAGGAAGGAAGGAAGGAAGAAATAAAGAAAGAAAGAAAGAAAGAAAGAAAGAAAGAAATGAAGGAAGTAAGAAAGAAAGAGGATAAAATAAAATAAAGTAAAATAAAATAAAGTTATTAAAATAAAAAAATAAAGTAAAATAAAATAAAGTTATTAAAATAAAAATGTAATAATTATTGAGAAAAAAAATTTAATTAAAAAAAAAACATAGAAAAATGGATGGACAGAACCATAGGACAAATGGTGAAAGCAAAGCTATACAGACAAAATCACACACAGAAGAATGCACATACACACTGACAAAAAGAGCAAAAAGGGGAAAAAATTAATATATCATTGCTCCCAAAGTCCACCTCCTCAATTTGGGATGATTCATTGTCTATTCAGGTATTCCACAGATGCAGGATACATCAAGTTGATTGTGGAGATTTAATCCACTGCTCCTGAGGCTGCTGGGAGAAATTTCCCTTTCTCTTCTTTGTACAGCTCCCAGGGTTCAGCTTTGAATTTGGACCCACCTCTGCATTTAGGTCTCCTGAGGGCGTCTGTTCTTCAATCATACAGGACGGGGTTAAAGGAGCAGCTGATTTGGGGGCTCTGGTTCACTCAGGCCGGGGGGAGGGAAGGATACGGATGTAAGGTGAGCCTACAGTGGCAGAGGCCAGCATGTCGTTGCACCAGCCTGAGGCATGCCATGTGTTCTCCCGGGGTAGTTGTCCTTGGATCATGGGACCCTGGCAGTGGCGGGCTTCACAAGCTCCCAGGAGGGGTGATGTGGTTAGTGGCCTGTGTTTGCTCGAAAAGTTCTTGGTGGCTGTAGCAGCAGCCTTCGCGTCTCCTGCCTGTCTCTGGTGTCCATGCTGGTAGCCGCTGCTCATGCCCATCTCTGGAGCTCCTTTAAGCAGTGCTCTTAATCTCCTCTCCTCACACACCAGGAAACAAAGATGGGAGAAAAAGTCTCTTGTCTCTTTGACAGTTCCAGACCTTTGCCCAGACTCCCTCCAGGCTATCTGTGTGCACTAGCCCCCTTCAGGCTGTGTTCACGCCGCCAACAACAGTCCTCTCCCTGCGATCTGACCAAAGCCCGAGCCTCAGCTCCCAGCTCCCACCCGCCCCTGCGGGTGAGCAGACAAGCCTCTCGGTCTGGTGAGTGCTGGTTGGTACTGATCCTCAGTGTGGGAATCTCACCACTTTGCTCTCTGCACCCCTGTGGCTGCGCTCTACTCCATGGCTCTGAAGTTTCCCCCCTCTGCCACCTGCAGTCTCCACCCATGAAGGGGCTTCTAGTGTGTGGAAACCTTTCCTCCTTCACAGCTCCCTCCCACTGGTTCAGGTCCCATCCCTATTCTTTTTCTCTGTTTTTTCTTTTTTCTTTTGCCCTACCCAGGTATGTGGGGAGTTTCTTGCCTTTTTGGAGGTCTGAGGTCTTCTGCCAGCATTCAGTAGGTGTTCTATAGGAGCAGTTCCACATGTAGATATATTTCTGATGTATCTGTGGGGAGGAAGGTGATCTCTGCATCTTACTCTTCTGCCATCTTGAAGCTCACCAATTAAGTTTTAAGAAACTATTATTACATCCATTTATATGAGACAGACTGAAGTTAAAAGAGACTGCCCAAATTGACCTTTTATATGATAAAGAATTTGGAAATAAATTATCAGCTTCCTCACTGGACCCCCTATCCTACTTGTCTACTCACAACAAATTGTTATAATTACTACTCCAGTTATGAAGGTGGCTTATTGGGTATGAGAGTTATAAAGTATACATTTATTTGTTTTAGTCTTCTATAACAGCTTGCTTGTATTAATGGCTAAGCTATTGAGATAAGAATAATAAGTTAACAAAATACATGTGTGAAGCATGCAGAGAGGGCTATGAGAGAGCTCTAGAAAATAAACTTACCAAAAATATCAAGCTTATAACAACAATAAAATCATTGAGGGGCTTCCCTGGTGGCGCAGTGGTTGAGAGTCCACCTGCCGATGCAGGGGACACGGGTTCGTGCCCAGTCCTGGAAGATCCCACATGCCGCAGAGAGGCTGGGCCCGTGAGCCATGGCCGCTGAGCCTGCACATTCGGAGCCTGTGCTCTGCAATTGGAGAGACCACAACAGTGAGAGGCCCACATACCACAAAAAAAAAAAAAAAAAAAAATTCACTGAGGAGACAGGGCCCTGAGAACAAAGGGCTATTTAAACCCTACAAAATCCAGGCAATGTAATACTACCCTTATTTCAGATGAGGAACACCAAGTTACTAGCTCAGCTCATTTCTCAGGTCTCTTCCCTTGATCAGGCCATCCCCAAAGTGAAGAGTGGCCTCCACTGTGTGATTCAGAGGAGAGAGAACCCAGTGTGTTCACTTATGTGGTCAAATGGTTTGAACTTGCCATAGCATCATGTGTGCGAGCATTTGTCATTTAAATTAGGAATCAAATGAAAGAAACTCAAAACCTGCCTTTATCTCTTTATGTTACTGTTAATTTCTTGTCAAATAGACATTTGTTTAAAAATATTTTTAAAGAAGCCATGTTTCTAAACTTTATACCTTCTGGAATTTGTTTTCTGTTATAAAAAAGCATTTTGTCCCTTCCAAAATTATTTTAAAAATGTGAACTGCCCTTACTTTTATCTAGTGTTTTTTGGCCTAATTTTTTTATATTTAACTATTTTTACTTCTGGAGTTTATTTTGATCTTAGAACAGAAGTAGGGATTCAGCATTATTTTTCTGCTGAAATGGCTAATTGTCACAAAGATATTTATTAAATAATTTTTCCCACAGATTTTAAGTGCCAGATTTATCATACGCCCAATCTATATATGATTCTGGATCTACTTCTGAACTGTCAATTCTGTCCCATTGGTGATAATCTATTCCTGGCTGGTAGTGTGCTGCTTTTATTATTGTAGCTTTGCCACTTATTTACAATCTTGTAGAACTAGTCCCTTATCTTATTTATTTATTTATTTTTGTCCAAGTGAATTTGTTATTTTAGACATGATTTTAGAAGCCATCAGTTTGCCCAAAATTCCCTACAATGTATTGTTTCAGCAGAGCCTGTGTATGTTAGTTGTACTATTTAATCATTTGAACATTATGTGGATGTTATTGACAAATAGATGTTGATAAACAAATATATATTTTATTGAAATATTGAAACCATTAATGTCACAGTGAAATGGCCCTTTCCTTTCTTTGCCACCATCTTTTCAATTTCTGTTATAGACATGGTATCATCCTTGATGGGACCAGGCTGAAATCCAATCACATCTAGGTTGTTGGTTTGGGGGGTTTTTGGTCATTATTTATCAAGTAAAAATCTTAAAGTACTGAGTCTTTTTTATGCAGTCTGCATTTTAAAAGAATTAAATATATTGTCACCACTAACTCATTTGACCAATTTCTTCATTATGAATTTGCAACATATTTTGGTCACCAAACACTTTCAAGCACTACATAAATTATTTCCAATTGAGCACATCTTCAGGTATTCTGATGTAGTACCAAATATCATTTGTAATGTTTTTTATTCCTTAGGTGGACAGAAAGTTTTTTACTATCAGTGAAAAGCAATATGGAGACTCACTTTACCACATATAGACAGAATTCAGTCTCATACCATGGTTAAAAAAATAATAAATAAATAAAATGCACAAAATGAGAGGCATTTCCGTGAATAATTTCACACATGCTGCTAAGTACTGCAGAGTATTGCCAAGACTAGCCTTTAATTTCTATGGGAGACGTAACAGCTGCAAACTTATTTGCTGTCAAGTGGTAAAGATGATCTTATTTGCAAAACAGAAATAGAGACACAGATGTAGAGAATAAACATATGGATTCCAAGGGGGAAAAGGGGTGAGAGTGGGGTGGGATGAATTGGGAGATTGGGACTGACATATATACACTACTATGTATAAAATAGATAACTAATGAGAACATACTGTACAGCACAGGGAACTCTACTTGGTGCTTTGTGATGACCTAAATGGGAAAGAAATCCAAAAATATACATAGGTATATGTATGGCTGATTCACTTTGCTGTACAGCAGAAACTGACACAACAGTGTAGAGCAACTATACTCCATTAAAAAAAATGTAATAAAAGAAAGAAGGAAAAAGAAAAAAGAAATCCTGGAGCACATTTGGAGCCTGCTAAAGATCTAGAAGTGCACCCGCACTGCAGGAGAGAGACCACTTCAGTAAGTCTGATTTCTCCACAGCTTAGCTTTACTCTTTCAGGCCCATTTTCTCATGTAAGATCTTTACCTGAGAGATGTAACAGGGTGATCCATGAATGTGGGTCAGTAGATCACACTGGTCTGCATTTTGCTGAGAATATATCGCTAAAATTGTTTAAAAAGTGTTTTGGACAGGGAAAAGGAGCTAGGCTAGAGGGCGAGAAACTTGTTGGGAGAGAATGTAGGTGAGAATCCAGAAAGCAGAGGGGGGAAACACCAAAACCTCATGAATCTCGCTTCCATAATTTTGCCTAGAGCTGGTGAAATATGCACATTTTGAGCTATCAGCAGATATTATGTGGAAATGATAATAAAATCAGGTCAAAAAATAAAGTAAGTTATTTTGGAAGGATTTCTTACCTCCTACCTTTTCTAATAACCTTGCAAAAGACATTTGACTAGCCCCTTATCTTTAGCCAGAAATATTCTGAAGAAGAAAAGTCTTCACAAGATTGCTTTTTGCATTTGAACTCTGATTCTTAAAAATCCTGACAGATCTCATTACATGCTGATATTCCATGCATTAATACTTAAAAGCTCCACAGCTTAGGTTTCCATTAATGTGTATCTCTCTTGTTCAAAAATCACATTATCTCTTTGTTTTAACATTTTATTATTCTCTGTTTATATATGCATTAAAACCCCCTTTCTTCTATGGAAAAAAAAAACACAATTTATTTAAAATAGTATTTTATATATGTGGGCTAGCTAAGGAGACGAGGTATATGGAGGACATGAAAATATCCTAGTAAGAAGGAATTCAGCTTAGAGTGGCCCATTTCCTGTTTTGTAGTCAACCATCCTCCTACCCTTCCCACTCTTGAGCAGTGAATAAGGAGAGCAAATAAGGTTTTGTTTGATAAATTTCAAGTAGCTGGTTTCTACCATGACAATGAAGGTTGGTATAAATGGAAGATGGAACTAAGTACATGTGTAATAATATATGCATGCATCAGGGAATTTTGAAGTATATGACAGCTGACTCAAAAAGTATAAACCTACATATTCCCCATCCACCCTCAAAACTGGGCTTAACCAAGAAAAAGGGATCATAGTAACTTTGACTTTGTCAAGACTCGTAAACCCAGTCTTAGTAATCTGAGAGTGATAAACGAAAAATTAATAACTCAGGGAGATTATTGTGCCTAGGTGTTAGTATTTATTTTAAAAAGTTATATTGTTTAAATAAACATATGAATATGTATAACTGCATCATAATTTAATGATATCTTTGTTTTGTTATGTAAAATAATGCTGTAGACCCAAATTGGAGAATCCGTCCTGTTTACATCCTTTCCTCTTTTAATTATCCTTTTTTAAAAGACAGAATGCAGTCAGTTGGACCATGGTGGACTCATGACACAAGCTGGGCCAGTCAGAGTCTCTTCCTAGGGATTCTGAGCTTAGGATAGAGAGCAAACCAGTCTCTGTGGGTGATTTTATACATAAAACATGGTCCATAAGCTTGGGACCTCCTTTATCCTTGCCACAAAAGCAGAGCATGCTGGTTCATTCATTGACAGAAGTTGAGCAAGAACAGAAAGAAGCCAGGAAGCAATGAGGAGAACCTAATGGCTTCCCAAAATCTCTAAGGCCTATCTAAATTGATCTTTCTCTCAATGAGACATATCTGAGATTTTTCACTAAGCCCCCACTCTTCTCTTTTCTGGCTTAAACAAGCTATGACTGGCAAACAAAAGAGCCCTAGGTAAAACTGGGTAGTTTTTAGATTAATGGCTGTCAGATCTGGGTGCAAATCCCAAACCTATGATTTGGGCAAATTGTATAATCTGAGTATCTTCAACAGTAGAACTGGGATTAAAAACCTACATCAAAAATTATAAAATGATAGTAGACTAATCTTTTGTGTTCAGGCAGGCTTCTACCAACTTTCAAGAGCCAAGTATTAAATATTAAAGAATTATGCCAGTTAGTTGTTAATCCGGTTAATATAGCTTGAAATTGGCTACAGTGGATGTTTTTACACCACAATAATTGGCAAATGTTATTTTAAAAGCTCCTGTTTTTCAAGGCTCTTTACCAGCACACTGCTGATCATAATAATGAATGTAAAGTACTTAGCATACTGCCTGGTCCCTCAGAACTCAATAAGTATTATGGTTATTACTAGGGAATTATTCTGTACATGCTACATCAAGGATTCTAAAGCAATCCAACTGTTCACATTATAAAAATATAAACCAGGTGTTATTAGTAAATAGTGAAACCATGTTCATTGTAGTTTATTCAAACTGCAAAGAAAGGAATAGTTGAGGTCTTCCAGGTAGTAGACACCAAGAAGGAATTAAATATGTAAGACATACAAATTTATTTCTTCTGCATGAGGAAAATAGACAGGACACTTGAAGAATCATCAGACTTTGATGCAAATGGACCTGAGTGAAGGAGAGAGAAAAGGGTAGATGGAAGAATACCAGACTTCCAGGTCTTCTAAGGAAGGTTTGGCAAAGTCTACGGGGTTCCTTGAGGCACAGTTGGTCCACAAAGGAACCCTATTTCTCCCAAGATAGGGTCTTCCTTAGCACCCCTGCAGTGGTGGCCATTGGTTGCGAGAAGCCCAAGGAAGAAGTGGCCTCAAAATGCAGGACAGATTTCTGAGCTCACTTGCTGTGGAACCATTGCTCACTTATGCCCTCTGCTTTTGGAGGTCTGTCCAGCGTATTCTCACAGCTGCCACATGAAGTTAACTGAAGAGTTTCACATATGCTAGCATTGAAGATCCTGCAGCTGTTCTCAACTTCAGTGTGCTTAAACATCAACAATATTAGTAATTAAATGACAGATTCTTGGGTCCCTGACAATGAATTTTAATTTTTAATATGCACCTCAGGTAATTCTCATATTATGGAATAGTATACAAACACATTTTTGGAGGATTTTCTCCTTAAAATTATAAGCTTATTTTAATCGCCTTACCTCCTTGTGGATGCTATTTTTTATACCTGTAAAATAATAACATGAACTGTTGAGATTCATGCAGGGAAACAAAACCACCATAGACCATGGCCCATCATTTGGAATCACCATATTCTGATGGCCTGAATATATTTTCCATATCTGTCTAACCACATTTATGCTAACCAGATTTTCACTGTATGTGACAAGACAAAACTTCCAGTGAATTAGTTCGAA
The DNA here is from genome assembly GCF_000442215.2 of Lipotes vexillifer. Classification (NCBI taxonomy): domain Eukaryota; kingdom Metazoa; phylum Chordata; class Mammalia; order Artiodactyla; family Lipotidae; genus Lipotes; species Lipotes vexillifer. The sequence continues at coordinate 599,563 of NW_006788892.1, forward strand.
TTCATGCTTTTTGTTTTTGTTTTCTTCCTTCTTTTCAGTGATTTGTCTTTGCTACTTCTTCTATTGCTTTCATACCATTTATCTTGCACATATCTCTAGTGCTTCTCTTTTCTGTTTTCAAAGCCACCATCATAATCCAACTGTTTACCAAGAAAAAAACAAAAAATAAAAAATAAAAGTTATTCTTGCAATTATCTCCCTAGTGATCCACAAAATTTCAAGATTTTTGTCCATCTCATAGAAGAGCTTTCTTTTCTCTTTTTTTTTTTTTTGTTGAAGTAAGGTTTATTTATAATACTGTGTTACTCTCAGGTATACAGGAACATTATTCACATATATATTATACACATGTATGTATATTTTTCAGATCCTTTTCCATTATAGGTAGTTACAGATATTGAATATAGTTCCCTGTGCTATGTGGGAAATCCTTGTTGTTTATGTATTATTACAGTGGAGTATATCTGTTAATCCCATACTCCTAATTTACCCCCCCTTTCCCCTTTGATAACCATGAGATTGTTTTCTATGTCTTTGAGTCTGTTTTATAAATATTTCATTTGTTTTATTTTTTAGATTCCACATATAAGTGATATCATATAATATTTGTCTTTCTCTATCTGACATACTGCACTCAGTATGGCAATATCTAGGGTCTATTCATATTGCAGCAAGTTTCAATATTTCATTCTTCTTTATGGATCAGTAATGTTTCATTGTATATATATAAAATCTTCTTTATCCATTCATCTGTCAATGGACACTTAGGTTGCTTCCATGTCTTGGCTCTTGTAATTAGTGCTATTATGAACATTGAGGTGCATGTATCATTTCTAATTAGTGTTTTCATCTTTTCTGGATATATACCCGGGAGTAGGATTACTGGATCATACAGTAGCTCTAGTTTTAGATTTTAAAGGAAACTCCATACTGTTTTCCATAGTGGTTTCACCAATTTACATTCCCACCAACAGTGTAGGAATGTTCCTTTTTCTACACTCCCTTTCCAGAATTTACTATTTGTAGACATTTTGATGGTGGTCATTCTGATGGTGTGAAGTGGTACTTCACTGTAATTTTGATTTGCATTTCTCTAATAATTAGCTATGTTGAGCATCTTTTCATGTACCTATTGGCCATCTGTATGTCTTCTTTAGAGAAATATTTATTTCTGCCAATTTTTTGATTGGGTTGCTTGGTTTTTTTGATATTGAGTTGTATGAGCTGTTTGTATATTTTGAAAATTAACCCATCATCAGTTGCATCTTTTTCAAATATTTTCTCCCATTCCATAGGTTGTCTTTTCATTTTGTTTATGGTTTCCTTTGCTGTGCAAAAGCTGTTAAGCTTAATTAGTCCCATTTGTTTATTTTTGCTTTTATTTCTTTTCCCTTGAGAGAGTGATCTAAGAAAAGTTATTATAATTTATGTCAGAGAATGTTTTGGCTATGTTCTCTTCTGGGAGTTTTATGCTGTCATGTCTTATGTTTAGGTCTTTAAACCATTTTGAGTTTATTTTTGTACATGGTGTGAGGGAGCATTCTAATTTCCCTGATTTACAGGAGGTTGTCTCGCTTTTCCAACACCACTTGCTGAAGAGACTATCTTTCTCCAATGTATATCCTTGCCTTCTTTGTCAAAGATTAATTGACTGTAGGTATTTGGGTTTATTCTGGCCTCTCTATTCTGCTCCCTTTTCTGTTTTTGTGCCAATACTATACTGTTTTCATTACTGTAGCTTTGAAGTATTGTCTGAAGCCTGGGAGGGTTTTGCCTCTAACTTTCATCTTTTTCCTCAGTATTGCTTTGGCAACTCTCAGTCTCATGTTTTTCCATACAAGTTTTATGTCATTTGTTTCAGTTCAATGAAAAACATCATGGGTAATTTGATAAGGATTGCATTAAATCTGTAGATTGTTTGTGGTCTTATGGCCATTTTAGCAATATTAATTCTTCCAGTCCAAAAGCATGGGATATCTTTCAGTGTCATTGAATTATCTTCAATTTCCTTTATCAATATTTTATAATTCTCATCATGGACTTTCACCTCCTTGGTTAGGTTAATCCTAGGTATTTTTTTGTACACAATTTTAAATAGGATTTTTTTAACTTTCCCTTTATGATATTTCATGTTAGTATAAAGAAATGCAACCAGTTTTTGTATATTAATCTTGTATTCTCTTACCTTGCTAAATTCATTTATTAGTTCTAATAGATTTTGTGTGGAGTCTTTAGGGTTTTCTACATAGAGAATCATGTCATCTGCATATAATGACAATTTTACCTCTTCCCTTCCAATCTGGAAAACTTTTACTTCTGTGCCTTGCTCATTGCTGTGGCTAGAATTTCCAATATTATATTGAATAAAAGTGATGAGAGTGGACATCCTTTTCTTATTCCATAATTTAGAGGGAAAGCTTTCATGTTTTCACCATTGAGTATTATGTTGGCTCTGAATTTGTCATAAATAGCTTTAATTATGTTAAAATGCATTCCATCTATACTCACTTTGGTGAGAGTTTTTATAATAAATTGTTGTTGAATTAGAGCAAATGCTTAATTTAGCAAATGCTTTTTTTACATCTATTGAGATGATCATGTGGTTTTTGTCTTTTCTCTTGTTGATGTGGTGGATCATATTGATTGATTGATCTGTGTATGTTGAACCATCCTTATAACCCTGGAATGAATCCAATTTAATCATGGTGGATGATCCTATTTATGTGTTGTTGGATTTGGTTTGCTAATATTTTCTGAGGAATTTTGAATCTATATTCATCAAAGATATTGGCCTCTAATTTCCTTCTTTGTAGTGTCTGTCTGGTTTTGTTATCAGGGTGATGGTGGTTTCAGAGAATGACTCCTCTTTAACATTTCAAAATAGTTTGAAAAGGATAGGTGTAACTTCTTCTTCATATGTTTGGTAGAATTCCCCAGTGAAGCCATCTGGTCCTGGACTTTTGTTTGCAGTTTTGTTAATAACAGATTCTATTTGACTTCTAGTGATCAATCTGTTCAAATTATCTGTTTCTTCTTGACTCAGTTTTGGCAGGCTGTATATTTCTAGACCAGTCCATTTCTTCTAGGTTGTCTAATTTGTTGACATATAATTTTAATAATATTTTCTTATAATTTTTTTGGTATTTCTGTGGTATTTGTTGTTATTTCTCCTCTTTCATTTCTTTCTTTCTTTCTTTTTTTTTCTTTTTTTAAATTTGGGTCCTCTTTCTCTTCTTCTTGGTGAACCTGGCTAGAGGTTTGTCAATTTTGTTTTTCCTTTCAAAAATCAGCTCTTGGTTTTATTGAACTTTTCTATTTTTCCTTTGATTTCTATTGTATTTATTTCTTCTGTGATCTTTATTTGTTGCCTTCCTTCTGCTGACTTTAGGTTTTGTTTGTTCTTCTTTTTCTATTTCTTTTAGATAGTAGGTTAGGTTGTTTATTTAAGATTTTTCCTGCTTTTTGAGGAAGACCTATATTCCTATGACCTTCCCTCTTAGGACTACTTTTGCTGAATCCCATAGTTTTTGTATGGTTGGGTTTTCATTGTCTTTTGTCTTGAGATATTTGTTGATTTGCTCTTTGATTTCCTTGTTGATGCATTGTTTTTTTAGTAACTTTTTTTGTCTCCAGGTAATCATATTTTTCTCATTTTTCTTTCTGTGGTTGATTTCTAGTTTCATATTATTGTGGTCAGAAAATAATTTCTATCCTTTTAAATTTGTTGAAGCTTGTTTTGTGTCATAGTATGTGGTCTATCCTAGAACAAGTATCAGGTGTTCTTGAAAAGAATGCATATATGTATATTTTTTAGAATGTAGTGTCCTATAGATATCAATTAAATCCAATTGTTCCATTGTGTCATTTAGGATCTTGCCTTATCGATTTTCTTTCTGTAAGATCAGTCCATTGATGTCAGTGGGGTGCTAAATTCTCCTACCATTATTGTATTCCTGTCAATTTCTCCTTTTATGTCTGTTAGCATTTGTTTTATGTATTTAGATGCTCCTATATTGGATGAATGTATGTTAATGAGTGTAGTATCCTCACCTTATATTTATCCTTTTATCATTATATAATGTCCTTCCTTGTCTTTCTTTATAGATTTATTTTAAAGTCTATCTTGTCTATTATGAATATTGTTACTCATGTTTTCTTGTTGTCTCCATTTGCATGAAGCAGCTTCAGAAGATCTTTCTTACTGTCTAAACTGGATCAGTGAAATCTCCTACTCAACAATTTTGCCTGTTAAACAAAAAATTGTAAATCTAAGTTGGAATTCTAGGTTTCTTATATTTTACTTTGCATATAAAATTCAACATTTCCTAATGTGTGTCCTATAGAAAACTATTTGTATAATAAGTGTTATTATGATCTCTTTTTAAACAAATTTGGGAAATGATAAGATGAACAAAAGTTAACAGCTTAAATTACACAAGGCCTCAGCCTCTTTAATATGCTAATGTGCAAGTAAATTTTTACGGGGGATTTCAATATGACATGTTCTAAACTAGTGGTTCACAGAAAACACTTTTGTGCAACTCAATCTTATCTTATTTTCTGCTTTTTCTTCCAAGAATCAGGGCCTCCAAATACACCTGCTCAGAAACCTTGTTGTCATTATTGTGTATGCATCTTTGATAGGTTCTTCACTCATCTTGATTCAAGTATATTTTGTAAATATAAGTACGATCTTGTTGCAGGATGTGACTTGAAGTTTGTGACGCACGATGAACTCAGATAGGCTCTCTCTTTTTACGATTCTGGGTGCAGTAACTTTAAGAAGCCCTTTGAAAATTACCAGCCAACATTGACATGGACTTGATTCTTCCTTGGTCATTTTATTTATAGTCAATGAATATTGTCTCTTGATTCTATTACATTTAGCACTTTTCTAATTGGTTCATTCAGTTAATTCTTGCTTCTCCTAGAAGACTGTGCATATTTTAAGAACAGGTTCATAATTTATTTATGTTCTCTATGGTATCCAGCAGAATGTAATGTGCTATGTATGAAGTGGGGTTTGCTGAATTGAAAAGTAGTGGTGGGGTGCAGGATCTCAGGAACTCATAATTTGAGAATGTGGGATGCAAAGTCTAGCTAAGCAGAAAGGAGAACTGCAACAAAATGATGAGTCCAAAGTGTGCAATAAGTCACATGAATTTTTTTAATGTTGTTACTTTGCTAGTTCCACTTTGCATTGTATTGTGAAGTCTTTCACCATTCACAGACATTCATTAATTGTGACATTTGGAAAAGAGGCTTTTCTCTATAATATTTCAAGCCAAAGGAACCTTCTAAAGTATCTAATCTTATCACAACTTAATTTCTCTCATACAGACAGCCTCTGTCTCTTTGTATGCTCACAAACGCAGTTTGTATTTTTAATATATCATAAAGAGAAAAAAATTCCCTCCATTTATGGTATTTCTGAAATATTGTGCCCAGGGATGTACAGAGGCCACAGGGAGAATATTTAAATTGAGAAGTTATGTGTGAAATAAAAAGACTAGCACATACCTTATCAAATGTATTTCTTTCGAAAACAGAAACTAGAAGTTACTACCACTTCAATATGTTATCCCCATAATAGATCAGCTGATAACACCAGCATCTGTGTGGTAAAAGCCTTAAAAAAAAGTGAAGCAAAAGTTACTTAGAATGACTTGTGACTGAGGAGTTTTGTATAACTGCAGTTCTGTATAACTAACAGTTGTAAAAACAGTGAAATTTTGTGCACTAATTTTTGAGTTCTAAAAGCAGTGAACAATTCTAAAAACAGTGAACTTTTGTTCACTTCATCTCATTTGATACAAGAGGCTAACTCTTTACTAAGGAGACTGATAACCTTCAAAAGTTTCCCTTAAGAAACAGAGACACATTTGACTTATAAATTAGAAGAGCCTATGTGCAGTAAACTCACATAAACTTTAAGTAAAATGTTATGAATGATGAGGTCAAGAATGTAGTGTTTTACTGGGAATTCAGTTCCAGTTTATTTCTTCTAGTCCTCACCAATTCCCTAAATATTCATTCATATCCATTAACTGGGCATAATTCATGGTGGAAGATGCAGCTGATGGGGACTGTAGCTCATCCTCCTAACCTCTCAGTTCGGCTCACAAGTAAGTTTTCTAATTATCTGAGCTGAGCCATTTGGAGAACCCCATTTGTCTAAATTGGAAATGCTTAGCACCAGGAATAAAAATGCATTGAAAGGCCATTCTTCATCTCATAGTGAAGAGAGAATTGTCAGGATCCAGTACTGAGTTGAAAAAGAAAAAAAAAAAATGCTTGTGATAGAGCTTTTGTTCTTCAACACAGCCATATGTATGTTCCTCCTGTTAAAAGTCTACTTCTAGAAGCTGTGACAACATCAGTGACTTTGACCTCAATCAATGGAAGACAGAATTCCAGACAGTGCTGTGAATTCCTTTGCTCTGGACCCCTCCCTGTAAATAAAATAAGGATGGGAACAGAGAGGAAGGGGAGCATCAATCTCCTTTTCTAAAGAGAATAGCACTGCATAAAAATGAAATATGATTTTATTAAAATTTTCCTTACAATCATTCAGTTATCTTCTCATACAATTCTTATAAAAAATTGAGGCAAATTATAACAGCTTAAATTAGCACTTTTACAACATATTTTTCTCCACAAAAAGCATACATGTGTATGAAGTTCTAAGACAGTCTTTGGCGTTCTATTGCATAAAAATATTTTTCTTTATAGGGACAGACAGAGAGAAAGAGTGAGCTCCTATATACAGAAAGTAGAAAAAATACCTGAGGGAATGAGCTGTAATAAGTTTAATTAGTATCTTAAACACTGGGGTGTTTAGGGTAAAACAGAATATTTGAATAAGTATCGCACCATGAAATGGAGTCTAGATGTCATCAGATATGAGGTCAAGGGTCTCAGTAATACTATTACCTCAAAAATATTTTGTTTGGCTTGAGGGAGGAAGGTGGATATTTATGCCTAATATTGCCATTAAAGAGAAATAAAACTGTAAAATCCTTAAACAGATTCAATCTCTTATTTTTTCTTTGGGCCCTCCATATCACCTCTCAATGTCACAGGCTCAAATTTGTCCAGGATTCAAAAGAACTTTTAATGGAGGTTTATTTTGGTCCTTAAATGAAATTGTGCTACTTCAACCTATGCAGAAATCCTCCCTCAGATCTCTGGCACTTTGAGAAATAGGCAAGACTTCAGAGTTGTTGCATATATGTAATAATACTATAAGCTAATGTTTGTGGTTCACTTACTGTGTGCCAAGCTCTTTAGATATAACAAATCATTTAAGGCTCACAACAACATAATGCAGTAAATACTATGAAAATCATTGTGTTATAGTTCAATAAAGTAGTCAAAGAGCTTGCAAAATTTGGTCAAGTTCACATTGTTAGGCCGGGAAAATGTCAGGGATTGAACCCATTGTGTGTTCTTTGCTCTTAAGCCCTGTGATATGCTGTCTCATAGATGGTACAAAACATGGTATATCAAACTGGTCATTTTTTTATTGGAGTATAATTGCTTTACAATGTTGTGTTAGTTTCTGCTGTACAAAGAAGTGAATCAGCTATATGTGTGTGTATATATATATATATATATATATATATATATATACCCTCCCTCCTGGACATCCATCCCAATATGTCAATCCTAATATAATTCATCACACCCTCCCCTTCACCCACTGTGTCCACCTGTTCATTCTCTATGCCTGTATCTCTATTCCTGCCCTGGAAATAGGTTCATCTGTAACATTTTCCTAGATTCTACATATATGTGTTAATATACAATATTTGTTTTTCTCTTTCTGACTTACGTCACTCTGTATGACAGACTCAAGGTCCTTCCACATATCTACAAATGACCCAAATTCATTCATTTTTATGGCTGAGTAATATTGCATTGTATATATGTACTACATCTTCTTTATCCATTCATGTGTCATTGGACATTTAGGTTGTTTTCATGTCCTGGTTATTGTGAATAGTGCTGCAATGAGCATTGAGGTACACATGTCCTATTGAATTATGGTATTGTCAGGGTATATGTCTAGTAGTGGGATTGCTGGGTCATATGGTAATTCTATTTTTAGTTCTTAAGGAACCTTCATATTGTTCTCCATAGTAGCTCTATCAATTTACATTCCCACCAACAGTTCAAGAGGGTTCCCTTTTCTCCACACCCTCTCCAGCATTTATTGTTTGTAGATTTTTTGATGATGGCCATTCTGACCAGTGTAAGGTGATACCTCATTGTACTTTTGATTTGCATTTCTCCAATAATTAGTGTTGTTGAGCATCCTTTCATAAGCCTCTTGGCCATCTATATGTCCTCTTTGGAGAGATGCCCATTTAGGTCTTCTGCTCATTTTTTGATTGAATTTTTTTTTTATTGATATTGAGCTCCATGATTTGTTTGTATATTTTACAGATTAATCCATTTTCCATTGCTCTGTTTGCAAATATTTTCTCACATTCTGAAGGTTGTCTTTTTGTCTTGCTTATGGTTTCTTTTACTGTGAAAAAGCTTTTAAGTTTAATTAGGTCCCATTGGTTTATTTTTATTTTCATTATTCTAGGGGGTGGGTCAAAAAATATCTTGCTGTGGTTTATGTCAAAGAGTGTTTTTCCTATAGTGTTTTTCCTATAAAACTCCACTAAGAGTTTTATAGTGTCTGGTCTTACATTTATGTCTTTAATCCATTTGGATTTTATTTTTGTGCATGGTGTTAGGAAGAGTTCTAATTACATGTAGCTGTCCAGGTTTCCCTGCACCACTTATTGAAGAGGCTGTCTTTTCTCCATTGTATGCTCTTGCCTCCTTTATCAAATATTAGAATTTTGTCTTCCTGATCTGCCTTCTGTATGCCATTTTCAGCTTTATAGAATCACTTTATCTGGGAGAATCATAATCATCTTTTTGAACTAAATCTCATCAAGCTTCACTGCATAAATTAAATTACAAGTAATGAGGAAACTTCAGATACAATAAAATCAAGAAATACTAGAAATATTTAGAATATATCAGTCAGTATTTACTTGAAGAAGCAGAACATAACAAGTGTTGTGGTAATGAGTGGATTATAATAGGAAATGAAAGGCTGAAAGGGAGAGTTGGAGGATCAGAGAAAAATTCAACAACTAATCTGACAGATGAATTAGTGCAAGTAATTAAATTGGAGCTTGCAGGTAAATGTGAGAAACCAAACAGCTTACACCATCGAAGTAAAACTGTGGAAGGGAAAATGTAGCAAGATCTAAGGAAAGTTGTTGTCTCAGCAAAAGTACCATATCTCTGTGTCAAGGATCTGGTTTTGTGGGCTGGAAGCCACTGTTGGTCGATAGGGCCAGTAATAGGGAAGACAAGTTGAAGACAGAACAACGGAAAGTAAAATTAAGCTGGGAAATAAAATTTACTGTAGGTCGAAAGAACACAGAGAAGGGAGAAGGGGATTTTGGAAAATGTATAGTCCACAGCCTTAATCAAGTTGACAAAGCACAATTCTTCACAGAAAGGGAGAAATAGTGGCTAGATTAGATTTATTAACATGTGGTCATAGGAACTCAGGGATATCCATAAATCAGATTAAGAATGCTTGTGAAATCATAAAATTATAGCTAGATAGAGGTATATCTAGATCTACATATATGACTCTGTATTATCCTTGAGATATGTTCTAGAGCATTCCTTAAGTTATACAAAATACTTGAGATACAAAGAGATTAACAAACATATTTTTTCTAAAACAGTCCTTTTCACAAATATGAAATATGTAATTTGACTAATTTTGCATAACTTATTGGTGATAGAAATACTAATTCATTTTCTCACTTAACATTTTGGTTTTATTGCATGAATACAATGAAAGAGCCAAGATTTTAAAATTCAAAGAAAGCTATTTTTCTGTTTCAAGAAATAAGTAAAGCAAATATAGTAGGAACTCCTACATGCAAATTTTTATAAAACCAAAAATTTATAAATATATTTATACACATATGTGTAAATAATAAATATATATAAAAGACATAATAGTGTTTTCAAATTGTCAGGATCTGCAACAACAGGGATGAATCTTGAAGACATTATGCTAAGTGAAATAACTTAGACAGAGAAAGACAAATACTGTACAATCTCTCTTTTTATGTGAAATCTAAAATCAAATCAGATTCATAGAAAAAAAGATCATATTTGTGGTTACCTGAGGCAGAGGTGTGGTGGGTGGGAGAACTGGATAAATGTGGTCAAAGTGTACCACCCTTACTTCCTCTTGGGAGAGCACCAGAATAACAAAAAACTGCTGAACAACCATCGACAGGATGACACTGGAACTCAACAAAAGGATACCCCACATGAAAAGACAAAGGAGAAGCAACAATGAGACAGTAGGAGGGGTGCAATCACAATAAAATCAAATCCCGTAACCACTGGCTGGGTGACTCACAAACTGGAGAACAATTATACCACAGAGGTCCACCCATTGGAGTGAAGGCTCTGAGCCCCACATCAGGCTTCCCAGCATGGGGGTCTGACAAAAGGAGGAGGAATTCCCAGAGAAGCAGACTTTGAAGACTAGTGGGATTTGATTGCAGTACTTCAACAGGACTGGGGGAAAAAGAGACTCCATGTTTGGAGGACATGCACAAAGTTGTGTGTGCATCAGGACCTAGGGGAAGGAGCAGTGACACCATAGAAGACTGAACCAGACCAATTTGCTACTGTTTGAGGGCCTCCTACAGAGCCAGGGGACACTGTGTATCACTACAGGGACAAGGACAATGTCAGCAGAAGTTCTGGGAGGTACTCCTTGGCATGAGCACTCCTGGAGTACACCATTAGCCCCGCCAAAGAGCCTACAGCCTTCAGTGCTGGTTCACCTTAGGCCAAACAACCAACAGGGAGGGAACTCAGCCAGCCCACCATCAGACAATTGGATTAAAGTTTTACTGAGCTCTGCCCACCAGAGCAACACCCAGCTCTACCCACCACCAGTCCCTCCCATCAGGAAGTATGCATAAGCCTCTTAGATAGCCTCATCCATCAGAGGGCAGACAGCAGAAGCAAGAAGAACTACAATCCTGCAGCTTGCAGAACAGAAACCACAATAACAGAAAGTTAGATAAAATGAAATGGCAGAGGATTATGTCCCAGATGAAGGAACAAGATAAAACCCTAGAAAAACATGAAGTGGAAATAGGTGACCTTCTACAAAAATAATTCAGAATAATGATAGTGATGATGACCCAGGACCTCAGAAAATGAAAGGAGGCAAAGATTGAGAAGATGCAAGAAATGTTTAACAATGACCTAGAAGCATTAAATAATAAACAAACAGAGATGAACAATACAATAACTGAAATGAAAAATACACTAGAAGGAATCAATAGCCAAATAACTGAGGCAGAAGAACGGGTAAGTGACCTGGAAGACAGAATGGTGGAATTCACTGCTGCAAAACAGAACCAAGAAAAAAGAATGAAAAGAAGTAAAGACAGCCTAAGAGACCTCTGGGACATTAAATGCACCAGCATTCACATTATAAGGGTCCAGAAGGAGAAGAGAGGAGAAAGGACCTTAGAAAATATTTGAAGAGATTATAGTTGAAAACTTCCCTAACATGAGAAAGGAAATAGCCACCAAAGTACAGGAAGTGCAGAGAGTCCCAGGCAGGATAAACCCAAGAAGAAACACACCGAGATATATAGTAATCAAACTGACAAAAATTAAAGCCAAAAAGAAATTTATTAAAAGCAACAAGGGAAAAATGACTAATAACATACAAGGGAACTCCCTTAAGATCAACAGTGGATTTCTCAGCAGAAACTCTACAAGGCAAAAAGATGTGGTCTGATATATTTAAAGTGATGAAATGGAAGAACCTACAGCCAAGATTACTCTACCCAGCAAGGATCTCATTCAGATTCGATGGAGAAA
>NW_006788893.1:0-39676 GCF_000442215.2 Lipotes vexillifer
GTTATAAAGCAGAAACTAACACACCATTGTAAAGCAATTATATCCCAATAAAGATGTTAAAAATAAATAAAAAAAACCAACATAGTGACAATGACTGTACTACCCAAAGCAATCCATAGGTTCAATGCAATCCCTATCAAACTACCACTGGCATTTTTCACAGAACTAGAAGAAAAAGTTTCACAATTTTTATGGAAACAGAAAAGACCCCAAATAGCAAAAGCAATCTTGAGAAAGAAAAATGGAGCTGGAGGAATCAGGCTCCCTGACTTTAGGCTATACTTCATAGCTACAGTAATCAAGACAGTATGGTACTGGCACAGAAACACAAATATAGATCCATGGAACAGGATATAAAGCCCAGAAATAAACCCATGCACATATGGTCAACTTATCTTTGAAAAAGGAGGCAAGAATGTACAGTGGAGATAAGACAGACTCTTCAATAAGTGGTGCTGGGAAAACTGGACAGCTACATGTAAGAGAATGAAAACAGAACACGCCTTAACACCATACACAAAGATAAACTCTAAATGGATTAAAGACCTAAATGTAAGGCAAGACACCATCAAACTCTTAGAGGAAAACATAGGCAGAACACTCTATGACATAAATCACAGCAAGATCCTTTTTGAACTACCTGGTAGAGAAATGGAAATAAAAACAAAAATAAACAAATGGGACCTAATGAAACTTCAAAGCTTTTGCACAGCAAACGAAACCATAAACAAGACCAAAAGACAACCCTCAGAATGGGAGAAAATATTTGCAAATTAATCAACTGACAAAGGATTAATTTCCAAAATTTACAAGCACCCCATGCAGCTCAATAACAAAAAAACAAACAACCCAATCCAAAAATGGGCAGAAGATATAAATAGATATTTCTCCAAAGAAGATATATAGACTGCCAACAAACACATGAAAGAGTGCTCAACATCATTAATCATTAGAGAAATGTAAATCAAAACTACAATGAGATATCATCTCACACCGGTCAGAATGGCCATCATCAAAAAATCTACAAAGAATAAATGCTGGAGTGGGTGTGGAGAACAGGGAAACCTCTTGCACTGTTGGTGGGAATGTAAGCTGATACCGCCATTATGGAGAACAGTATGGAGGTTCCATAACAAGCTAAAAATATAACTACCATTGGATGAAGCAATCCCACTACTTTGCATATACCCTGAGAAAAACATACTTCAAAGAGAGTCATGCACCAAAATGTTCATTGCAGCTCTATTTACAACAGCCAGGACATGGAAACAAGCTACATGTCTACCAACAGATGAATGGATAAAGAAGATGTGGCACATATATACAGTGGAATATTACTCACCATTAAATGGAACGAAACTGAGTTATTTTTAGTGAGGTGGATGGACCTAGAAACTGTCCTACAGAGTGAAGCAAGTCAGAAAAAGAAAAAGAAATACCCTATTCTAACACATATATATGAAATCTAAAATAAACAATAAAAAATGGTCAGAAGTACCTAGAAGCAAGATGGGAATAAAGATGCAGACCTAATAGAGAATGGACTCGAGGATGCAGGGAGGGGAAGGGTAAGCTGGGACAAAGTGAAAGAGTGGCATGGACATATATACACTATCAAACATAAAATAGATATCTAGTGGGAAGCAGCCGCATAACACAGGAAGCTGAGCTCAGTGCTTTGTGACCACCTAAAGGGGTGGGATAAGAAGTGTGTGAGGGAGGGAAATGCAATAGGGAGGAGTTATGGGGACATATATATATGCATAACTGGTTCACGTTGCTATAAAACAGAAACTAACACACCATTATAAAGTAATTATATTCTAATAAAGATGTTAAAAAAATACCTAGAAACAAATGACAATGAAAACATGACGTCCCAAAGCCTATGGGATGCAGCAAAAGCAGTTGTAAAATGGAAGTATAAAGCAATACACTTCCACCTCAAGAAACAAAGAATATCTCAAATAAGCAACCTAACCTTATTCCTAAAGCAATTAGAGAAAGAAGAACAATACAAAACAAGAAACCCAAAGTTAGCAGAAGGAAAAACATCATAAAGATCAGATCAGAAATGAAAAAGAAATGAAGGAAAAAATAGCAAAGATCAATAAAAATAAAAGCTGTTTCTTTGAGAAGATAAACAAAATAGATAAACCATTAACCAGACTCATCCAGAAGAAACGGGAGAAGACTTAAATGAATACAGTTAGAAATGAAAAAGGATAAGTAAGAAATGACACTGCAGAAATACAAAGCATCATGAGAGATTACTATGAGCAGTCATATGCCAGTAAAATGGACAACCTGAAAGAAATGGACAAATTCTTAGAAAAGCACAATGTTCCGAGACTGTATCAGGAAGAGATAGAAAATATAATCAGAGCAATCACAAGCACTGAAATTGAAACTGTGATTAAAAGTCTTCCAACAAACAAAAGCCCAGGAACATATGCCTTCACAGGTGAATTCTATCAAACATTTAGAGAAGAGCTAACACCTACCCTTCTCAAACTCTTCCAAAATATAGCAGAGGGTGGAACACTCCCAAACACATTCTACGAGGCCACAACCCCTCTGATACCAAAACCAGACAGAGTTGCCACAAATGAAAAAGAAACTACAGGCCAATAACACTGATGAATATAGATGCAAAAACCCTCAATAAAATACCAGTAAACAGAATCCAACAGCACATTAAAAGCATGATCAAGTGGGGTTTATCCCAGGAATTCAAGGATTCTTCAATATATGCAATTCAGTCAATGTGATAAACCATATTAAAAAATTGAAGGAGTAAAACCATATGATCATCTCAATAGATGCAGAAAACTTTCTACAAAATTCAACACCCATTTATGATAAAAACCCTCCAGAAAGTAGGCATAAAGGGAACTTACCTCAACATAATAATGGCCATATATGACAAACCCAAAGCCAACGTAGTCAGAGAAGAAAAGTAGATAAAAGGAACACAAGTCGGCAAAGAAGTAAAGCTGTCAATGTTTCAGATGACATGATACTATACATAGAAAATCCTAAAGGTGCTACAACAAATCTACCAGAGCTAATCAATGAATGTGATAAAGTAGCATGATACGAAATGTCTTGCATTCCTATACACTAATGATGAAAAATCTGAAAGATAAATAAGGAAACACTCCCATTTACCATTGTGACAAAAAAAAAAAAATAACGTACCTGGGAATAATGTTACCCAAGGAAACAAAAGATCTGTATGCACAGATCTGTAAGGCACTGATGAAAGTAATTAATGTGGAGATATACAACAAAAGGAGAGATATACCATGTTCTTGGATTGGAAGAATGACCATTGTGAAAATGACTATACTGCCCAAAGCAATCTATATATTCAGTGCAATCCCTATCAAACTACCAATGGCATTTTTCACAGAACTAGAACAAAAAAATTCACAATTTGTATGGAAACACAAAGGACTCCGAATAGCCAAAACAATCTTAAGAATGAAAAACGGAGCTGGAGGAATCAGGTTCCTGGACTCCAGACTATGCTACAAAGCTACAGTAATCACGAGAGTATGGTACTGGCACAAAAACCAAAATATAGATCAATAGAACAGGATAGAAAGCCCAGAGGTAAACACCTGCACATATGGTCACCTTATGTTTGATAAAGGATGCAAAAGTATACAATGGAGAAAACACAGCCTCTTCAAAAAGTGGTGCTGGCAAAACTGGACAGCTACATATTAAAGAATGAAATTAGAACACTCCCTAACACCACACACAAAAATAAACTCAAAATGGACTAAAGACCAAAATATAAAACCAGACACTCTAAAACTCTTAGAGGAAAACATAGACAGAACATTCTATGACACAAATCACTGCAAGATGCTTATTGACCCACCTCCTAGAGAAATGGAAATAAAAACAAAAATAAAGAAATGGGACCTAATGAAACTTCAAAGCTTTTGCACAGCAAAGGAAACCATAAACAAGACAAAAAGACAACCCTCAGATTGGGAGAAAATATTTGCAAACGATCAACGGACAAAGGATTAATCTCCAAAATATATAAACAGCTCATACAGCTCAATATTAAAGAAACAAACAACCCAATCCAAAAATGGGCAGAAGACCTAAATAGACATTTCTCCAAAGAAGACATACAGCTGGCCAAGAAGCACATGAAAGTCTGCTCAACATCACTAATTATTAGAGAAATGAAAATCAAAACTACAATGAGGTATCACCTCACATGCATCAGAATCGCCATCATCAAAAAACCTACAAACAATAATTGCTGGAGCGGGTGTGGAGAAAAGGGAACCCTCTTGCACTGTTAGTGGGAATGTAAACTGATACAGTTACTATCAGACCAGCATGGAAATTCCTTAAAAAAACTAAAAATAGAACTACCATATGATCTAGCAATCCCACTACGGGGCATACACCCTGAGAAAACCGTAATTCATGAAGAGTTATATAGCACAATGCTCATTGCAGCTCTATTTACGATAGCCTAGACATGGAAGCAACCTAAGTGTCCATCGACAGATTAATGGATAAAGAAGATGTGGCACATATATGCAAAAGAACATTCCTCAGCCATAAAATGAAATGAAATTGACTTATTTGTAGTGAGGTGGATGGACCTAGATTCTGTCATACAAAGTGCAGTAAGTCAGAAAGAGAAAAGCAAATACCATATGCTAACACACTTATTTGGAATCTAAAAAAAAAAAAAAAAAAAAGATTCTGAAGAACGTATGGGCAGGACAGGAATAAAGAGGCAGATGTAGAGAATGGACTTGAGGACACGGGGATGGGGAAGGGTAAGCTGGGACGAAGTGTGAGAGTGGCATGGACATATATACACTACCAAATACAAAATAGATAGCTAGTGGGAAGCAGCCACAATGCACCAGGAGGTCAGCTTGGTGCTTTCTGACCACCTAAAGGGGTGGACTATGGAGGGTGGAAGGGAGGCACAAGAGGCAACATATATGGTAATATATGTATACATATAGCTGATTCACTTTGTTACACAGCCGAAACAAACACAACATTGTAAAACAATTTTACTCCAATAAAGATGTTAAAGAATAAATAAAGGGAGTGAGATGCAAAGAAAAGAAAAAAAGAGAGAGAGAGAGAGAGAACCATTCCTGTGACAAGCCACAGACATGGCACTTGTTTTTATCCTCCATTGTTAAAGTAACCTCTATATATCTCCATACACTGCTAAAGAAGAAGCAAACAGCATGATAATCTCCACTATTTCTCCACCAAATAATTAGTTTCAAGGTCATAATACTATCAACTTTGATTTAACTGTAAAATTGTTATGGATTGAATATTTATAATTATTTAGAACACATTTAAGTTAGAAATTTATCATTTATTTTCATATTTATAATTATTTATATGCACAGTAAACTTCCTGTTACATTTTCAGCAAGTTCAAATTTTTCTAAATTTCAAATAAATTTACAAGTGGACGAGTACTAGAGTTATTCTCTAAAGAAATAGTTACTGAAAACAATAACTAAAATAGTTAATTAAATTTCTGAAAACTGGTCAAACATTTAATCAGGTTGAATTCTGGCACTTTTTTGCTAATTACCTAAGATAGAGCTTCCTAAAATCATCCTGCATTTCATTTCTATCTGAAATCTGATGCCAGATGTCAAAAACTTTAATTAAATATTTAGGTAGCATTTTTGGAATGTTTTATGATTCATCAAGTGCTATCATATATATTGACTAATTTAATTTAAATTAAAGGTCACATACTGCCAGGAGCAGCAAGAATGTGCAGCCTATATTTTCACTCACTGTTCACCTTAATGCCAACTATTCAGGGAAGACTTTATGTAAAAAGTCCTCTGCTCAAAAGAAAAGTATGGATGTAATACATTTTAAATTATATACATATCTTAATAACATCACTAAAGAAATTGGGCAATTTAACCAATGTGTGGGGAGAGCAGATACTTTTTATTTTTATACTCTGTGGGATTGTTGAGGCAAGTGTAAATTCAAGCAAAATAAGCCACGTTAAAAGAAGCACTGAAATATAAATCAAGTTATGTCACCTCACTGGTGCTTGCAGGGAAAAGGACAAGACTGTGAAAGCAATAGGCATAGTTGGAAAATTAAAAGTCGTTTTGCATGCAGGCTTCCTTGTGTATATAGCAAGATTTTTCAGTCATACTTATAAAATAGATAATGATGATTGTGTTGATCCTGTAATATAAACAAATATAAAATATTTTATCCTATGCTTTTACCCACTCCACTTCTTTATCAAACTACCTAAACTACAATACCATAGAAGCAAAACCTGAAAACACATTTAAATGGTCTTTAAGATGAGAAATAAAGAAAACACTTGAATTTTATTTCACGTTCAAAGAAAATTTAAAATAACATTCAAGTAGGAGGATATTAACTTAGATTTGTTCAAGAATAAAGTGATGTAACAATCTTATTGGTCTAATTATCAGGGATAACATTTTGTATAAACTAAATCATATTAGGTAGCAATTTAAAAACAAAGAAGACAAGCTGCCAGAAGTGAAACTGACAGGGAAGAAGAAACTGGAAAAAGAATGACTAATTATAAAATATTATAGGACTATTCAATAAGTCAAATTAGCCTTACACATTTAGATAGGTCCTAAAGAAATACACACACACACACACACACACACACATGCACAGAGTGCCCTTTTTAAAGTACATATGGCCAGAGGTCAGAGATTATATATTTGTGTGTTCTCTCTCTTCTTTAGTGAGATAAACTACTATCAACATCAGAGTACAGTTGACCCTTGAACAACACGGGTTTGAACTGTGTGCGTCCACTTTTATGCAGATTTTTTCAATAAATACTACAGGACTACACCTGGCACAGTTGGTTGAATCCGAAGATGTAGAACCTCGGATACAGAGGGCCGACTATGGGACTTGAGCATTCCCGCATTTTGGTATTCACAGACAGTCCTTGGACCAATGCCCTATGGATACAAAGGGATGAGGGATACCTGTTTAAGAAATCGCCTTAAGGGAATAGGGGCAGGAACAAGAGCTTGGTTAATCTAGGGAGAGAGGAGTGACTTCACACAGAAGAGTCATGGATAAGCAGGAGTCGAGAGAAAATATTCTAGGTCTTTATGGTGGTGGACATTGGAACCAGTCTTTACATAGTTCTTTAGGTTCTGCTTGAATCCTATAGGAGCTTGTCATGTCATTCAAAGAGCCAATGCCAATAAAAGGGCCTACATAATCCAGCCTACTGTTTTCTGATCGAAAATCCTACAACTACTTCCTGTTGCTCACACTACTTCACTCACATCAGTCTCCTTGCTTTTCCTAAACCATGTCAGACATAATCCCACCTCTAGACCTTTACAGTTGCTGTTCCTTCTGTCTGGAACACTCATTCACTAATAACCTCAACCCTCTCTTCTCATCTCCTTCAAATGTCACCTTCTTGTGTTCTTCATTGACTGCTCTATTTTAATTACAATCCTCCTTTACTCTAAGAATAACTATAAAATTTCCTTCTTTTATTTTTCTTCTGTAGCACTACCACAACTTAATGTATTAAATATTTCATTTATTAATACTCATTGCCCATCAAAAGGTAAGCTCCATGAGAATTTTTTTTAACTGCTTATACCCCAGTACCTAACACTGTGCTTGGCACATGGTAGATGTGCAATACATATATATTTTTTTCATTTCATTTAGTATTTTATTTTTTTATTTTATTTTTTTTATTTTAACATCTTTATTGGGGTATAATTGCTTTACAGTGGTGTGTTAGTTACTGCTTTATAACAAAGTGAATCAGTTATACATATACATATGTTCCCATATCTCTTCCCTCTTCGTCTCCCTCCCTCCCACCCTCCCTATCCCACTCCTCAGGCGGTCACAAAGCACGGAGCCAATATACCTGTGCCATGCGGCTACTTCCCACTGGCTATCTACCTTATGTTTGTTAGTATATATATGTCCATGTCTCTCTCTCGCCCTATCACAGCTCACCCTTCCCCCTCCCCATATCCTCAAGTCTGTTCTCCAGTAGGTATGTGTCTTTATTCCTGTTTTACCCCTAGGTTCTTCATAACATTTTTTTTCTTAAATTCCATATATAAGTGTTAGCATATGGTATTTGTCTTTCTCTTTCTGACTTACTTCACTCTGTATGACAGACTCTAGGTCTATCCACCTCAGAACAAAGAGCTCAATTTTGTTTCTTTTTATGGCTGAGTAATATTCCATTGTACATATGTGCCACATCTTCTTTATCCATTCATCCGACGACGGGCACTTAGGTTGTTTCCATCTCCGGGCTATTGTAAATAGAGCTGCAATGAACATTTTGGTACATGACTCTTTTTGAATTTTGGTTTTCTCAGGGTATATGCCCAGTAGTGGGATTGCTGGGTCATGTGGTAGTTCTATTTGTAGTTTCTTAAGGAACCTCCATACTGTTCTCCATAGTGGCTGAACCAATTCACATTCCCACCAGCAGTACAAGAGTGTTCCCTTTTCTCCACACCCTCTCCAGCATTTATTGTTTCTAGATTTTTTGATGATGGCCATTCTGACTGGTGTGAGATGATATCTCATTGTAGATTCGATTTGCATTTCTCTAATGATTAATGATGCTCAGCATTCTTTCATGTGTTTATTGGCAGTCTGTATATCTTCTTTGGAGAAATGTCTATTTAGGTCTTCTGCCCATTTTTGATTGGGTTGTTTATTTTTTTGTTATTCAGCTGCATGAGCTGCCTGTAAATTTTGGAGGTTAGTCCTTTGTCAGTTGATTCATTTGCAAATATTTTCTCCCATTCTGAGGGTTGTCTTTTCAACGTGTTTATGGTTTCCTTTGCTGTGCAAAAGCTTTAAAGTTTCATGAGGTCCCATTTGTTCATTTTTGTTTTTATTTCCATTTCTCTAGGAGATGGGTCAAAAAGGATCTTGCTGTGATTTATGTCATAGAGTGTTCTGCCTAAGTTTTCCTCTAAGAGTTTGATAGTTTCTGGCCTTACATTTAGGTCTTTAATCCATTTTGAGCTTATTTTTGTGTATGGTGTTAGGGAGTGATCTAATCTCATACTCTTACATGTACCTGTCCAGTTTTCCCAGCACCACTTATTGAAGAGACTGTCCTTTCTCCACTGTATATTCCTGCCACCTTTATCAAAGATAAGGTGTCCATATGTGCATGGGTTTACCTCTGTGTTTTCTATCCTGTTTCATTGATATCTCTTTCTGTTTTTGTGCCGGTACCATACTCTCTGCATTACTGTAGCTTTGTAGTATTGTCTGAAGTCAGGGAGCCTGATTCCTCCAGCTCCGTTTTTCGTTCTCAAGATTTTTTGGCTATTCGGGTCTTTTGTGTTTCAATACAAATTGTGAAATTATTTGTTCTTGTTCTGTGAAAAATGCCAGTGGTAGTTTGATAGGGATTGCATTGAATCTATAGATTGCTTTGGGGAGTAGAGTCATTTTCACAATGTTGATTCTTCCAATCCAAGAACATGGTATATCTCTCCATCTGTTTGTATCATCTTTAATTTCTTTCATCAGTGTCTTATAATTTTCTGCATACAGGTCTTTTGTCTCCTTAGGTAGGTTTATTCCTAGATATTTTATTCTTTTTGTTGCAGTGGTAAATGGGAGTGTTTTCTTGATTTCACTTTCAGATTTTTCATCGTTAGTATATAGGAATGCCAGAGATTTCTGTGCATTAATTTTGTATCCTGCTACTTTACCAAATTCATTGATTAGCTCTAGTAGTTTTCTGGTAGCATCTTTAGGATTCTCTATGTATAGTATCATGTCATCTGCAAACAGTGACAGCTTTACTTCTTCTTTTCCGATTTGGATTCCTTTTATTTCCTTTTCTTCTCTGATTGCTGTGGCTAAAACTTCCAAAACTATGTTGAATAAGAGTGGTGAGAGTGGGCAACCTTGTCTTGTTCCTGACCTTAGTGGAAATGCTTTCAGTTTTTCGCCATTGAGGATGATGTTGGCTGTGGGCTTGTCATATACGGCCTTTATTATATTGAGGAAAGTTCCCTCTACACCTACTTTCTGCAGGGTTTTTATCATAAATGGGTGTTGAATTTTGTCAAAAGCTTTCTCTGCATCTATTGAGATGATCATATGGTTTTTCTCCTTCAATTTGTTAATATGGTTAATCACATTGATAGATTTGCGTATATTGAAGAATCCTTGCATTCCTGGAATAAACCCCACTTGATCATGGTGTATGATCCTTTTAATGTGCTGTTGGATTCTGTTTGCTAGTATTTTGTTGAGGAGTTTTGCATCTATGTTCATCAGTGATATTGACCTGTAGTTTTCTTTCTTTGTGACATCCTTGTCTGGTTTTGGTATCAAGGTGATGTTGGCCTTGTAGAAGGAATTTGGGAATGTTCCTCCCTCTGCTATATTTTGGAAGAGTTTGAGAAGGATAGGTGTTAGCTCTTCTCTAAATGTTTGATAGAATTCACCTGTGAAGCCATGTGGTCCTGGGCTTTTGTTTGTTGGAAGATTTTTAATCACAGTTTCAATTTCAGTGCTTGTGATTGGTCTGTTCATATCTTCTATTTCTTCCTGATTCAGTCTTGGTAGTTTGTGCATTTCTAAGAATTTGTCCATTTCTTCCAGATTGCCCATTTTTTTGGCATAGAGTTGCTTATAGTAATCTCTCATGATCTTTTATATTTCTGCAGTGTCAGTTGTTACTTCGCCTTTTTCATTTCTAATTCTATTGATTTGAGTCTTCTCCCTTTTTTTCCTGATATGTCTGGCTATTGGTTCATCTATTTTGCTTATCTTCTCAAAGAGCCAGCTTTTAATTTTATTAATCTTTGCTTTTGTTTCCTTCATTTCTTTTTCATTTATTTCTGATCTGATTTTTATGATTTCTTTCCTTCTGCTAACTTGTTTTTGTTGTTGTTTTGTTTTTCTTTCTCTTACTGCTTTAGGTGCAAGGTTAGGTTGTTTATTCGAGATGCTTCCTGCTTCTTAAGGTGGGCTTGCATTGCTATAAACTTCCCTCTTAGAACTGCTTTTGCTGCATCCCATAGATTTTGGGTCGTTGTGTCTCCATTGTCATTTGTTTCTAGGTATTGTTTTATTTCCTCTTTGATTTCTTCACTGATCACTTCGTTATTAAGTAGTGTATTGTTTAGCCTCCATGTGTTTGTATTTTTTATAGATTTTTTCCTGTTTTTCATATCTAATCTCATGGCGTTGTTGTTGGAAAAGATACTTGATACAATTTCAATTTTCTTAAATTTACCAAGGTTTGATTTGTGACCCAAGGTATGATCTATCCTGGAGAATGTTCCATGAGCACTTGAGGAAAATGTGTATTCTGTTGTTTTTGGATGGAGTGTTGTATAAATATCAATTAATTCCATCTTGTTTAATGTATCATTTAAAGCTTGTGTTTCCTTATTTATTTTCATTTTGGATGATCTGTCCATTGGTGAAAGTGGGTTGTTAAAGTCCCCTACTCTGAATGTGTTACTATCGATTTCCCCTTTAATGGCTGTTAGTTTTTACCTTATGTATTTAGGTGCTCCTATGCTGGGTGCATAAATATTTACAATTGTCATATCTTCTTCTTGGATGGATCCCTTGATCATTATGTAGTGTGCTTCTTTGACTCTTCTGATAGTGTTAATTTTAAAGTCTATTTTGTCTGATATGAGAATTGTTACTCCAGCTTTCTTTTGGGTTCCATTTGCATGGAATATCTTTTTCCATCCCTAACTTTCAGTCTGTATGTGTGTCTAGGTCTGAAGTGGGTCTCCTGTAGAGAGCATATATATGGGTCTTGTATTTGTGTCCATTCAGCCAATCTGTGTCTTTTGGTGGGAGCATTTAGCCCATTTACATTTAAGGTAATTATCGATATGTATGTTCCTATTCCCATTTTCAAAATTGTTTTGGGTTCGTTATTATAAGTCTTTTCCTTCTCTTGTGTTTTTGTCTAGAGAAGTTCCTTTAGCATTTGTTGTAAAGCTGGCTTGGTGGTGCTGAACTCTCTCAGCTTTTGCTTGTCTGTAAAGGTTTTAATTTCTCCATCAAATCTGAATGAGATCCTTGCTGGGTAGAGTAATCTTGGTTGCAGGTTTTTCTCCTTCATCACTTTCAGTATGTCCTGCCACTCCCTTCTGGCTTGTAGAGTTTCTGCTGAGAGATCAGCTGTTAACCTTATGGGGATTCCCTTGTGTGTTATTTGTTGTTTTTCCCTTGCTGCTTTTAATATGCTTTCTTTGTATTTAATTTTTGACAGTTTGATTAATATGTGTCTTGGCATATTTCTCCTTGAATTTATCCTGTATGGGACTCTCTGTGCTTCCTGGACTTGATTAACGATTTCCTTTCCCATATTAGGGAAGTTTTCAACTATAATCTCTTCAAATATTTTCTCAGTCCCTTTCTTTTTCTCTTCTTCTTCTGGAACCCCTATAATTCAAATGTTGGTGTGTTTAATGTTGTCCCAGAGGTCTCTGAGAGTGCCCTCAGTTCTTTTCATTCTTTTTACTTTTTTCTGCTCTGCAGTAGTTATTTCCACTCTTTTATCTTCCAGATCACTTATCCGTTCTTCTGCCTCAGTTATTCTCAGTTATTTTTGATCCCATCTAGAGTTCTTTTAATTTAATTTATTTTGTTATTCATCGTTGCTTGTTTCATCTTTATTTTTTCTAGGTCCTTTTTAACTGTTTCTTGCATTTTGTCCATTCTTTTTTCAATATTTTGGATCATGTTTACTATCATTATTCTGAATTCTTTTTCTGGTAGACTGCCTATTTCCTCTTCATTTGTTAGGTCAGGTTCATTTTTATCTTGCTCCTTCGTCTGCTGGGTGTTTTTCTGTCTTCTCATTTTGCTTATCTTACTGTGTTTGAGGTCTCCTTTTTGCAGGCTGTAGGTTCGTTGTTCCCGTTGTTTTTGATGTCTGTCCCCAGTGCCTAAGGTTGATTCAGTGGGTTGTGTAGGCTTCCTGGTGGAGGGGACTATGTCCTGTGTTCTGGTTGATGAGCCTAGATCTTGTCTCTCTAGTATGCAGGTCCACATCTGGTGGTGTTTTTTGGGGTGTCTGTGGACTTATTATGATTTTAGGCAGCCTCTCTGCTAGTGGGTGGGTTTGTGTTCCTGTTTTGCTAGTTGTTTGGCATAGGTTGTCCCGCACTGTATCTTGCTGGTCGTTGAGTGAAGCTGGGTGCTGGTTTTAAGATGGAGGTCTCTGGGAGATTTTCGCCATTTGATATTATGTGGAGCTGGGAGGTCTCTTGTTGACCAGTGTCCTGAAGTTGGCTCTCCCACCTCCGAGGCAGAGTCCTGACTACTGGCTGGAGCATCAAGAGTCTTTCATCCACACGACTCAGAATAAAAGGAGAGAAAGTAGAAATAATTAGTAGAAGTAGGAAAGAAGGAAGGAAGGAAGGAAGAAAGAAAGAAAGAAAGAAAGAAAGGAAAAAAGAAAGAAAGAAAGAGAGAAAGAAAGAAAGAAGAAAAGAAGGAAAGAAGGCCAGAAGGAAAGAAAGGAGGGAGGGAGGAAGGAAGGAAGAAAGGAGGGAAGGAAGGAAAAAAGACAGAAAGAAAGAAGATACAATAAAATAAAATAAAGTATAATAAAGTTATTGAATTAAAAAATAATTATTTAGACAAAAAAAAAAAAGGACGGAGAGAACCTTAGGACAAATGGTGGAAGCAAAGCTATACAGACAAAATCTTACACATAAGTATACACATACACCCTCACAAAAAGAGGTAAAGGGGAAAAAAATCATAAAACTTGCTCTCAAAGTCCACTTCTCAATTTGGGATGATTTGTTGTCTAAAGGAGGAAGGAAGGAAAGAAAGAAAGAAAGAAGGTAAAGTATAATAGAGTTATTTAAATTAAAATTAATTATTAAGAAAAAAATTTAAAAAAAAAACAATGGACAGATAGAACGCTACGACAAATGGTGGAAGCAAAGCTATACAGACAAGATCTCACACAGAAGCATACACATACACATACACATTCACAAAAAGAGGAAAAGGAAAAAAAATCATAGATCTTGCTCTCGAAGTCCACCTCCTCAATTTGGGATGATTCGCTGTCTATTCATGTATTCCACAGATGCAGGGCACATCAAGTTGATTGTGGAGCTTTAATCCGCTGTTTCTCAGGCTGCTGGGAGAGATTTCCCTTTCTCTCTTTGTTCTCACAGCTCCCAGGGGCTCAGCTTTGGATTTGGCCCTGCCTCTGCTTGTAGGTCGCTGGAGGGCGTCTGTTTTTTTGCTTATATAGGACGGGGTTAAAGGAGCCGCTGACTCAGGGGCTCTGGCTCACTCAGGCCAGGGTGAGGGAGCGGCACGGAGTGTGGGTTGGGCCTGCGGCGGCAGAGGCCAGCGTGACGTTGCAGCAGCCTGTGGCCCGCCATGTGTTCTCCCTGGGCAGTTGTCCCTGGATCCCGGAAACCTGGCAGTGGCGGGCTGCACAGGCTCCCCGGAAGAGGGTTGTGGATAGTGACCTGTGCTTGCACACAGGCTCCTTGTTGGCGTCAGCAGTAGCCTTAGCGTCTCCCGCCCGTCTCTGAGTTTCGTGCCCTTAGCCGCCGCTTGGGCCAGTCTCTGAGGTTCATGCCTTTAGCCGCAGCTCGTGCCCGTCTCTGGAGTTCCTTTAAGCAGCGCTCTTAAACCCCTCTCCTCGCGCACCAGGAAACAAAGACGGAAGAAAAAGTCTCTTGCCTCTTCCGCAGGTGCAGACTTTTCCCCGGACTCCTTCCCGGCTAGCCATGGTGCACTAACCCCTTCAGGCTGTGTTCAAGTTGCCAACCCCAGTCCTCTCCCTGCGCTCTGACCGAAACCCGAGCCTCAGCTCGCAGTCCTGCCTGCCCCAGCGGGTGAGCACACAAGCTTCTCAGGCTTGTGAGTGCTGGTCGGCACCTACCCTCTATGCGGGAATCTCTCCACTTTGCCCTCCACACCCCTGTTGCTGTGCTCTCCTCCGTGGCTCCGAAGCTCCCCCCACTGTCTCCCGCAGTCTCTGACCATGAAGGGGCTTCCTAGTGTGTGGAGACCTTTCCTCCTTCACAGCTCCCTCCCACTGGTGCAGGTGCCGTCCCTATTCTTTCGTCTCTGTTTTTAATTTTTTTTTCTTTTGCCCTACCCAGGTACGTGGGGAGTTTCTTGCCTTTTGAGAGGTCTGAGGTCTTCTGCCAGCGTTCAGTAGGTGTTCTGTAGGAGTTGTTCCACATGTAGATGTATTTCTGGTGTATCTGTGGGGAGGAAGGTGATCTCCATGTCTTACTCCTCTGCCATCTTCCCAGCACCCCCCTCAATACATATTTTTAATTGATAGCCACCATAAGGAGAACTTTCTTTAATTCCCAAATAATTAAAATAGTGCTGTATAGATGGAGGAAATATATCAATGTAAAAACAGTAGAGGGCTTCCCTGGTGGCGCAGTGGTTGAGAGTCCACCTGCCGATGCAGTGGACAGGGGTTCATGTCCCGGTCTGGGAAGATTCCACATGCCATGGAGCGGCTGAACCCGTGAGCCATGGCCTCTGAGCCTGCATGTCCGGAGCCTATGCTCCGCAACGGGAGAGGCCACAAAAGTGAGAGGCCGGCGTACCGCAAAAAAAAACCCCAAAAACAGTAGAATCCAGAAATGTAGTCAAATATAAATACGTGTTTAGTATATGGTAAAGATGGTAAATAAAGTCAGTGAGAAAAGTTTGAATTAGTCAATCAGTGGTCTTGGGATGATAGTCTAGCCTGGGGGTTCCCAATATTTTTCAAGTAATGACATACATTAAATTATATTTATTTGCCACATTAAATTATATTTAGTTGAATGTATAGAGGAGTCTGATCATGGTTGAAGGCAAGTGATCCAGGAGTTCTGACAGACTATAACCCTTCCTAGCCACCCCCAAGGCTGATGAGATCATGTCTGTGACCACCTGAAGGATTATCAGTTGGGAATTTCTGAATTGATCATTTCTATGGAAAACAATCTGAACCCCTATTTTTCTAATTAACCGAAGAAATAATACTGCTGGATTCAAGCTATAAATGTAAAGTTTAAAGCCCATAAAATTATAAGAAAACAAGAAGATTTTTCTAAGCATTATGATATATACAGAAGCTGAAGAAACTAAATTGATTAATTAGACAATATAAAAATGTAAAAACTTAATGGAAAAAAATTCCAACATAAACAAAATTAAAAAACAAACAAACTGGGGGAAATATTGCTATTATACTAATTTTCAAAGAGCTAATTTAAATAAATAAGAAATGTAAAAAAAAACCTATTAGAAAAATTGGTAAACCAATGGAGAGGAAATCCACAGAATAAAAGACCAAGATGGCTAATAAACTTGTTAAAAAATGCTGTTTCACTTATAAATAAAAAAAAATTTAAAACAGTTAAGAACTGACAATACCCAATATATGTGAGTTGTGAGAAAATGAGCTTTCTAAGTCACCCAAGTTATGTGTCATATGCCCTTTATCCATTTTGTCCCCACTGTGTTTGCTTTATTTCTGTTCTTTCAAAGTTATCTTTGTTTAATATGACATAACTGAAGAAATGAAGATGGTAAACATCCAAATATGTCATTTCCAGCAAATTTTCTTATGCTCCCTGAAAATTAGTTGCTGAAAACTTACAACTAATAATGTATCTTTGGTTCTAGTCAAGTTTGTTCTCTCCATGAGCAGAGTATTACTGTGATCCCTGGATTGGAATTCCTTAAATCATACTTACAGTAGCACAATTTTGATACTTTATAGATAGCCACAAGTTAGGATACATCAAAGTGGAAAGTGGGCCTAATTTTTTTTATCTTATTACTTTTGACCCTGTGACTAATATTTTCTTAAAATAGAGAATGTGAAACAAAGAGATAGAGAAAGAAATCTGGAAACTTCTGTTTACCTGCTTTCTTTTCCCTTTTTCTTCCATTCATACTTTCTTCCAAAAGCCACACTCTGGTACAATTTACTTCAATTACTCCAGATCTTTTAGATTTTAAATGTTTGCAACATTTTAAAAACTACATTGTATAGACCAACATATTGTTGACAACTTTTTATTTTGTTAAGGAAATAGAATTTTAAAACACCAACGACAAAATACTATTCCCATGATTTCATAAAGGAAAGGCAATTTTTGTTGTGGGCACTAACTTTAAAATATCTTTTTATTTAAAAATCATTATAGATTAATAGAAAGTATCCCCAAAATTACAGAAAGATGCTGTATACCCTTTAACCAATCCCCCCAGTCATAAAATCTTGCAAAACTATAATGCAATAGCAAAATGAGGAAACCAATATTGTTACAATCCACTGACTTTATTTAGAGCTCATCAGTTTTATGTGCTCTCATTTCTGTTTGTATAATTCTATGGAATTTTATCACAAGTGTAACTTTGTGTAACTACCACCATATTAACAGTATTAACAGTACTATCACTTTAAGGATATTTTGTACTGTTGTCCTTTAATAAATGCAGCCACCCCTCCTCCCCATCTCTAACAACAGGAAATCTGTTCTCAAAGTCTACACTTTTGCACGTTGAAAATGTTATATAAATTGAATGATACAGTATGTAATCTATTGGCACTGGGATATTTCATACAGCATAATGTCTTTAAGATCCAGTAAAGTTCACGTATGTATCAATAGCTTGTCCCCATCTATTGTTTTTGTTCTGTTTTGCCAATTTTAAATACAGTTTTATTTAAGACATTGCATTTTCCACTTACAATACAGTGCTTGTAAAGTGCAATGTTATTTCCTTTCCCTGTGCACACATTCCATGTTCAAGTATCAAGAATGCCCAGTTTACTACAGCAGCTCAACTTTAAAACTGCCATGAATTTGCTACAAATCTGGGTCCTTCAATGTTGTGGTGAACAATGCTAAACCTATACTAGGCTGGCTTAATCAACCTCTTCAATTGTGGGCCCAGAGGAGGC
This sequence comes from Lipotes vexillifer, assembly GCF_000442215.2. NCBI lineage: Eukaryota > Metazoa > Chordata > Mammalia > Artiodactyla > Lipotidae > Lipotes > Lipotes vexillifer. The sequence continues at coordinate 18,014 of NW_006788893.1, forward strand.
ACCACCAGACGGAGGAGCTTCACCACCAGGGAAGCCCCTGGGCATTCCTCCTGGCATTCCTCCTGGCATGCCTCCTGCACTCTGGTACAGCTTGGTAATGTTGGGGTTGCAGACTTTTTCCAGCTCCTTCTGCTGATGTTCAAATTCTTCCTTCTCTGTAGTCTGGTTCTTGTCAAGCCAGTTGATTATTTAATTACACTTATCAAGAATCTTCTGTTTGTCCTCATCATTAATATTACCTTGAAGTTTCTCATCCTCAACAGTAGCTTTCATGCTGAAAGCATAGGATTCAAGAGAATTCTTTGAAGACACCTTATTCCACTGCTTCTCATCTTCAGTTTTATACTTCTCTGCTTCCTGAACCATGCGTTCAATGTCTTCCTTGCTCAAACGGCCCTTGTCATTAGTGATGGTAATCTTGTTCTCTTTTCCTGTGCTCTTATCCATAGCAGAGACATTGAGGATGCCATTGGCATCAATATCAAAAGTGACTTCAATCTGAGGAACACCATATAGGGCAGGAGGTACACCTGTGAGTTCAAAATTGCCAAGCAGTTTGTTATTCTTTGTCATGACACGCTCACCTTCATAAACCTGAATGAGTACACCGGGCTGGTTGCCAATCGTTCGGTATCCGTAAAGGTGACATAGCTTGGTGTAGTTCGGTTCCCCTGATCATTGGCAATTATTTACACCTTTCTGTGCTGGAAGACACCCACAAAAGAATGGGTGGTGTCAAGATAAATGCCAACTGCAGGTCCCTTAGACATGGTTGCTGGAGCACAGGCCTGGGTCCACTGAAGGAGAAAACAGCAACCTATAGAGCTGCCGCTGCATTCAACGAGACCCCCATCCACTGTTGATATGGATGTACCATGTACCACAGTTTCTTTAACTACTCACCTATTAAAATATATTTTGGTAGTTTTCAGTTTGGAGCTACTACAGATGAAGCTACTATAAAAATTTGTGTAATGCTTTATTTATCTGAGATAAACACCGAAGAATGCATTTGCTGCATCATAAGGTAGTTGTAGGTTTAGTTTTTTTTTTTTTTTTGTTTCTTTCTTTGTTTGATTTTGTTTTTGTTTTTAAATTCCCTTCCATTCCTGAAGGATATTTTGCTAGATATAAAATTTAGAGTTGACAGTTCTTTTATTTCAGTACTTGAGAAGCATTGTGCCACTTCTTTCTGGCCTTCATGACTTTACATGAGTAATCTTTTGTCAATAGAATTTGTGTTTCCATATAGGTAATGTATTATTTTTCTTAGGTTGATTTCAAGATATATATATATTTATCTTTGGCTTTCAGAATTTAATTCTGATGTGTCTTAGCATATATTTATTTGAGTTTATCCTATTTAAGGTTTTCTAAGCTTCTTGGGTCTCTATGTTTATGATTTTTGATAAATTAAAGAAGTTTTCAGCCATTTGTTCTTTGAATATTTTTATTCCATTCTCTGATGCTGACGATATTACTGTTACCTCTTTCACTGTATTCCCATAGGTCCTCTAGACTGTTTTTATTCTCACTTTGTTTTTTCTCTGTTATTAATGTTGGGTAAATTCTATTGATCTGTCCTTAAATTCACTGATTTTATGCTCTGTCATTTCCAATCTACCATTAATCCCATCTGTTGATTTTTTCAAATTCAGTTACCCTATATTCTATTTTTATAATTTACCTTTGGTATTTTTACATCTTCTATTTATTTGCTGAAATTTCCTTTTTTTTTTTTTTCATTTTCAAATGTGTTCCTGATTGCTCACAGAAAACACTTTTTTGGAAAGATGAATTAAAATCCTTGTCAGACAATTCCAATATCTGTCATTTAAGTATTGACATTTCTTGCCTTTCTTTTCTTGTTCAAATTGTGATTGTCCTGGTTCTTAATAAAATGAATAATTTCTATTGTATCCTAGGCATTTTGGGTATTTTGTTTTGAGACTTAGGATTTTGTTTAATCTTTTTAGCAGGGAATCATCCTAATTAGGTGTAGCACACAGATCTGGGGAGGGGTTAGAAATTGTTACCTGCTGTGCCCCACTGTTACTATCCCATAAAAATATGTAGTGCTGACATACCATCTCATTGAAAACGTTGAGTTGTAAGCTCTGTCCCCCTGCCTAAACCAGAAATAATAGTAGTGGAAGAATTACATCACTTAGCCCACACCTCGCAGCCTGATCCACTTTGTTGATGCTGGATGGTAAGGAAGGTTCAGATCCCAACTGGGCTCTGCTGACAGAGTGGGGTGCATGGAGTGGAATGCCAACTAGTCCCTCTTAAAACCACTTTATTCACTTTCATTGTTGCTGAATGTAGGTGAAGACTCATCTCCCTTTGGTACCCTGCTGAAACAGGGTGGAGTGAGAAAGCAGAGTGCCAACTAGCCTGCCTCACCTCTGTAAGTCTTGTTGCTGCTGGCTGGTGTGGCATCCGAGCTCCCTGCTGGATTCCCTCGTGACTACCATGGTAAGGGAGTTGGAAACACTGCCTGCTGACACCACGTGGTGGATGGAAGATCAGCTTTCTGCTCAACCCTGCCAAAATTAATTTGGTGGGGGATTCTGAGAAAAGCCTGCTTCCACCAAGCTGGGGATGAAAATCAGATCCTTGCTTTGCCCACAACCAGTCAGGGGAAACAAAGCACCAGACCCTGTTCCTACAGGAAGGAGGAGGTGGGCAGATAAGGTGTCCATTCAGCCTGCCTTGATTTGAGGTGGGGGGTATAGAATGCTAGATTTTCCATCGGTATTTGGCAGGATTAGGTTGTGTACTATATATTTTTTTCTCTGTTCTCTCAGGCTATGCTTTTTCCAGTCTTTTGGATAAGGGGAACAGTTTTTTTCTTCAGCTGTGCTCATTGGTGACTTTGAATTGAGGGCCTCTCCACTCCCCCATTCAGGATATATGGGAGGCAAAAGGAAATCCACTACATCGTTACTAAAATTTCATGTCCCTAGCCAGTCCGCTCTCTCTTCTCATCATTCAGAGTCTGCTTATAACTTTTTTTCTGTTTTGTTACAACTAGGGAATTTATTTGCAAGAGTAAGCACTAGGGAGAAATAGGATTCCCATCTTGGCAGACCTGGAAGTTAGAAAGGCAATTTTAACACCAAAAGGAGTAGAAAGGACATAATCTCAGAATAAATCATAGTCCTTCAAAAGAAAGGAAGCTAGAAATCATACATTGAAATATAAAATTAATATGCCCCTCTTTTTTTCTCATTTCATTAAGGCCTACTAAAATCCTAGTTATTAACCAGCATGCAGACCTATGTTTGACAAGATGGGTTTAAGGTATAACACATGTGTTCATAAAACTTTGGCTTTTTAAGCTGTCCAAATAAGTTGGATGGTTTGAGGATCACAGATAAAAAGACTCTCTATATACAAATGTTTCCCCCACTGCCTTAAGAGTAAGAATCTAGATGACACATAGATAGATAGATAGATAGATAGATAGATAGATAGATAGATACTATTGAATTGTATAACTTTAATGCATCTCATATTGTATGATAGGAATACCCTATAAAATAGACATAGAAAGTGAAATTAAACTAGCTACACAAGAAGTTCTTTAAAATATATATATTTTTAAGATGGTCATGAAGAACCTAAGGGCAGGACGGGAATAAAGATGCAGACCCACTAAAGGATGGACTTGAGGACACGGGGTGGGGGAAGGGTAAGCTGGGACAAAGTGAGAGAATGGTATGGACATATATACACTACCAAATGTAAAACAGATAGCTAGTGGGAAGAAGCCTCGGAGAACAGGGAGATCAGCTCGGCGCTTTGTGACCATCTAGAGGAGTGGGATAAGGAAGGTGGGAGAGAGGGAGATGCAAGAGGGAAGAGATATGGGGATATATGTATATGTATAGCTGGTTCACTTTGTTATAAAGAAGAAACTACCACAGCAGTGTGAAGTAATTATACTCCAATACAGATGTTTAAAAATGCTTTTTATAAAATAATTTTTTGTTCTTTTTTGCCAGCTTTTAAAGATTGAAGTTTTTCTTATATTACAAAGCAGCATAATCTCAGAATTTATTAATAAAAAAGAAGAATTCACAACCCAGGTGATTTCGTTTGGTAGTTATTTCCAGTAATATAATTTCTACAACAATCTCCAGTTACCTTTGGTAAGGCGACTTCCTAAGCACACAGTGTAATTTTTCATAAATAGTATTAAGTGATAATACAGGAACCAAGAAGTGTTATTAATCAAGAACAAATAAGAAAATAAAAAGAGAACTATATTCTTTCAGTTGTGTGCTGAGTATTTTAGAAAACATTAATTTCTGTACTATAAACACACAGGAGATCTAGAATAGATGCATTTTATAAACAGTACAATGTCCATAAGGAAAAATTTTATAGGATCTTATTGATTTCCCATATAAAGGAGTTAGTGGTTAACAATTTTCAGGATTGTTCTTTTATAAGATGTTTTTTTTTTAAAGCCTGGCTAAGATATTCACTCCGAAGTAAAGGCAGGCCAGTCTGGATGAGTAATTCATTGACACCACCCTTACTTCTACACTTATACATTCGGGGGGATCTTTGACTCAGATGTTACTCTTCATTTATAAATCTCAAATTTCATCTATTTCATGAACCTCCACTGAAACTCAATGTATCCACTAATTTGGCACTTACATACTACTTTCTGGCATCTCTTGTATTGAGATGTATTGATATTTCTGTCTTGTATTATTTATTAATTATCAAAATATTTTTAGCATCTTGATGGGTGTTACTTCTTCAACTAAAAATAAGTTTTTAAGGGTAGGGATCAGGTCATATATCTCTGTATTGTCCACAGTGGTAGACCTAAGGTCATAATAGAAAACTTTCATTGAACACTTACTATGTGTTAGAAACTGTGCTACATACTTTATATGTATCATCCAATTTAATTCTCAAAAAAAAAACCAACCCTGTGAAAGAGGGGATTGTAACTAATTACATTTTACAGATAGAGAGATAAAGTGAAGGGAGGTCAAGAAACTTGTACACAGCCATACAGCTGATAAATCATCTCATAGTAGTATCTAACAGATTAAAAACCATATATTATATTGCTCCCCACACAGTGAGTTCTTATATATAACTTTATGAAGGAATGAATGAAATTGATTCCTAATAATTCAACCTTCTAAAACCCTTAGATAAAATAACCTAACTGGGATGCAAAAGTACTTGATTCAGTGAATTCAGTTTAAAAATGTCGAAACAATTTAAAAAATTAGTTTAATTTGTTCAGTGCTAAGCAGACAAACAAAAATGGATGGACTGGGGCTTCCCTGGTGGTGCAGTGGTTGAGAGTCTGCCTGCCGAGGCAGGGGACATGGGTTTGTGCCCCAGTCCGGGAAGATCCCACATGCCGTGGAGTGGCTGGGCCCGTGAGCCACGGCTGCTGGGCCTGCGCGTACGGAGCCAGTGCTCCACAACGGGAGAGGCCACAGCAGTGAGAGGCCCGTGTACGGGAAAAGAAAAAAAAAATGGATTGACTGAATTTTTCACTATTTGTGGCTAAAATTTTGAGTTATAACTCAATATAAAATTTAATTAAATAAGAAAATTGCAAATAGTTTAAAACAGTAAGAAAATAAATATTTCTATTCTGACTATGGTGGGGGGGGAGCAAGCAGAAGTAGAATTCAAACCTAACCTTCTCCAAAAGCTGTGCTAACATTTATTTAATATTTATTTAATATATCTACTGTGATGTGTGTGTTTTACAGAAACAACCAAAGTCTCAACAATCATTGCTTTGGGAGTGATAATACTACATCTGTACACTTTTCCCCTTTCTACTTTTGCTATTTTTTAAATATACTTAAATTAGCATGTGTTATTTTTACAATTATAGACAAAATTTTAACTTTTTTTTTTGAGGTAAAGAAAAATGTCAGACCAATTTTTTCAAAAGAGAAAGGGTTAAATGATGTTCAGAATCATCGGACAATCAGCTTCAACATGAGCTAACAAAGCTTAGTTTAGGCCAATTGAAAAAATTAAATATAAATTTATTCAAAATATTTTATACTTCCAGCAGTAGCTTAATATCATAGATACTTTCCATGTGAATGATGAGTCTATATGCTCTTGGCCTTTAGATTTACTCTAACTTGAAGATCTTATGGAAAAACCTAAACAAACTTTTTGGCCAGCCTAATATTTCTTCACAGAGATATACCAAATGTTTTGGAAATTATCTTATATGAATTATTTGATGATTCAGAAAATACATTGGAGCAGCCTATACATAATGGAAAACTATACAGACACTGCTCCTACCAATTTAGAATCAGAACCACCCCAGAGACTAAAGTCAGTCACTTCAGGAGGCCAGAGATAATATTCAGAGTATAAATAGCTTTGCTTTATATTCTTGTCCATGAACATTTAATCTTGCAAACATAAGGGGACAAACCAGGGTGCTTATAAGTACTTATTTTTAACTAATAAGTACTTTTTTATTTGCACCCCTAAGATTCTGTTTTCTGGAACAGAAAACATATTGAATCCTTGGAGCTTCAAGTTGTGTTTTGATTGTTTTAATTTTTTTTAACAATTAGTTATGGGATTGTGATTGCATTATCAAGCAATACTTCATAAAGAATGATTCAACTAAAAAATAAATGCTCAATTAGGATAAATTACCACCATATGGCATGTATACTACAGTCAAGATCATGAAGCCCTAATAATAAGCCTATGGCAGAGAAATAATTTACCTAAAATGGAAATATAAGCATTCTTTTGGTTCATTTTTTTAACATTAATGACAGCTCTTATTAGACTAGATAAACCTTAACATTACTACATTACTAAATGATAAATCCTTTTAAAATGAAAAGAAAACCTCATAGCAGGTATTTTAAACAGATTTGTAGAGGTAACAATTTATATACCACAAAATGCATGCATTTAAAGTGTACAATTCAATGTTTTTTGTATGTTCATACAGTTACGTGACCATCTACACAGCTGAATTTTAGAACATATTCATCACCCTACAAAGAAAGCCTGTACCCATAAGCTGTTACTGCCAATTAACCTAGACACCCCTGACAGGACTGGGCAAGAAATAATCTACTTTCTGTCTCTGTATTTGTATACTCTGAATATTTCATATAGATAGAAACATACAATACTTGGTCTTTTGTGATGAACTTCTTTCACTTAGAATGTTTTCAAGGTTCTCTATGTTGTAGTATTTATCATAACTTCCTTTTATGGTGAAATATTATTCCTATGTATGCATAAACCATAATTAGTTTATCCATTTTTCAGTTGATGGACATTGGGTGTGTTTCCACTTTTTAGCTATTGAGAACAATGCTACTATGAATACTCTTGCACAAGCTTTTCTGTGGGCATGAGTTTTCATTTATTTTCTCTGTGTATCTAGATGTAGAATTGCTGAGTCATATAGTAACTCTATATTTAACATTTAGAGGAACTTCCTAACTGTTTTCCAGAGTCTTCACCATTTAACATTTCTACTAGCACTGTATTATGGCTCAGTTTCCCTACTTCATTACCAACACTTGTTATTGACTATCTTTTGCTTTATACCCATTTTAGTGGGTGGTAAATTGTATCTGCTGGTAGTTTTTTTTTTTTTTTTTGCTTTACGCGGGCCTCTCACCGCTGTGGCCTCTCCCGCTGTAGGCTCAGCGGCCATGGCTCACGAGCCCAGCTGCTCCGCGGCACGTGGGATCCTCCCGGTCCGGGGCACAAACCCGTGTCCCCTGCATTGGCAGGTGGACTCTCAACCACTGCGCCACCAGGGAAGCCCCTGCTGGTAGTTTTGAGTTGCAGTACCCTGATGACTAATAGTGTTCAGCACCTTTCATGCCCTTATTGGACATTTGCATATCTCCTTTGGAGAGAAGTCTATTTGAATCATTCGCCCATTTTTAAATGGATTATCTGCATTTTTATTGTTGAGTGTGTACTATACTACTAAATGATAATATGTAACAGTTCTTTACATATACTGTATTCAAGACTATTATCAGATATACAATGTGAAAATAATATCTCCCATTGTGTAGGCTCTCTTTTTACTCTCTTGATGGTGTTCTTTGAAACTCAAAAGTTTTTTTTTTTTTTTAATTTTGATAAAGTCCAATTGCATTGATTATTTTTAGATTGCTTGTACTTTTGGTGTTACACCTAAAGAGACCATTTCAAATTCAAGATTTCAAAGATTTATTCCTATGTTTTCTTTTAAGAGTTTTATGACTTCTGGAATTACATTTAAGTTTATGACATATTTTGAGTTAAGCTTTGCATATAGTGAAGTGTAGGAGCACAACTTTATTCTTTTGCATGTAGATATCCAATAGTTCCAGCACCATTTGTTGAAAATACTATTTTCCCCCATTGGGTTCCTATGGAATCTCTGTCAAAAATAAATTTACCATAAATGTAATTATATTCTATTCCATTTATCTATTCATCAATTCTATTCCCTTTGCTTATGGCAGGGCCACATTTTGTTGATTACCATAACTTTGTAAAAAGTTTTAAAACCAGTAAGTGTTGGTCTTCCAAACTTATTCTTCTTTTTACAGATTATTTTGGATATTTTAGGTCCTTTGAGTTTTCACCTGAATTTCAGGGGCAGCTTGTCAGTTACTGTAAGGAAGCCAACTGGGATTCTCATGAACAGTACATTGAATCTGCAGACAAATTTGAGGAGTATTGCAGTCTCAATAATATTAAGTTTTTCAATCAATTAATATGAAATATCTTTATACTTATTTGGTTGTCTTTAGTGTCTTTCAACAATATTTTGTAGTTTTCAGTGTACAAGTCTTGTAATTCTTGTATTAAATTTATTCCTAAATATTTATTCCTTTGATGCTATCACAAATGTAATTCTTTTTTTAATTTAATTTTTAGATTGTTCATTGCTAGTAATATAGAAATAAAAATTTTTGTAAAATTTTATCTTGCATTCTGCAATCTCGCTGAACTTGTTTATTAGTCATAGTAGTTTTTAGTGGATTCCTTATATATTTCTGTGTACAAGATTGAGAAATCTGAAAATTGAGATCATGTACTTCCCTTCAAAACTGTTTTTTTAAATATATTTTCACTACCTAATTACTTTGACAATAATAATCTCAAGAAATATGTAATGTAAGAGGTGGGAGTGGACATCCATGTCTTGATTCTGAACTTAGTGGAAAGCTCTCAGTCTATAGCCATACAGTACAATTTTAATTGTGATTTTTTTCATAAATGCATTTCATCAGGTTAAGGAAGTTCCCTTCTATTCAAAGATTGTCAATAGTTTTAACTTAAAAGTGTGTCATATTTGGGAGGATGGGAGGTAGATGCAAGAGGGAAGGGATATGGGGATATAAGTATACTTATAGCTGATTCACTTTGTTCTATAGCAGAAACTAACACAACAATGTAAAACAACTATACTTCAATAAAGATGTTTAAAAAAATGTGTGTCAGATTTTGTCCGGTTCTTCTGAATCTATTGAGATGATCGTTTGTATCTTGTCCTTCATTCTATAGGTGTATTACATTAGTGGATTTTTAGATGTTAAACCATCCTTGCATTCCTGGAATAAATCCCCCATGGATATGTTGTGTAATCTTTTTATACATGTTACTGTATTTAGTTTGTTATTTTATTGAAAATTGCTCAGTCTGAATTCATGATGGATATTGGTCTGTATACTTTTGTGTTATAATTTTCTGGTTATGGTATTAGAGGAAGTAAATGCTAATATAAAGAATTGGGAAAAGCTGCATTCTCTTGTATATATTGGAAGAATGTGTGGATAATTGGAATTAATTCATATTTTTTCAGTTTTATTAATATATATCAACATATAATGCTGTGTAAAGTTAAGCTGTACAGTGTGATGATCTAATGCACTTATATATTGCAATATGATTACAATGGTAGTGTTAGTTAACACCTCTATTATGTCACATAATTATCATTTTTTTGTGGTGAGAACATTTAAGATTTACTCTCTTAGCAACTTTCAAGTATATAATACTGTATTGGTAACTATAATCACAATGTTGTACATTAGATATTCAGAAATTGTGCACCTTCTAACTGGAAGTATGTACTCATTGACCAATGTCTCCTCATTTCCCCATACTCCAGTCCCTGGTAACCATTATTTAATCTCTTTTTCTGCATTGGACTTTTTAGATTCTACATATAAGTGAAATCATGCAGTATTTGTCTTTTCCTGACTGATTTACTTCATGTAGCAAAATGCCCTCAAGGTACATATATGTTGTTTCAAATGGCAGGATTTCCTTCTTTTTTATGGCTAAATAATATATATGTATATATTATATTATATTATATTATATTATCTATCACTTTTTCTTTTCCATTCATCTGTTTATGGATGCTTAGGTTGTTTTCATATCTTGGCAATTATGAAAAATATTTCAATAAACATGGGACTGCAGATCTCTTTGATGTCCTCTTTTCATTTCTTTTGGATATACATCTAGAAGTGGAATTGCTGGATCACATGGTATCTCTATTTTTAAATTTGTGTTGAACTTCCGTAATGTTTCCATAGTAGCTAAACAAATTTGCAATTCCACTTATAGTGTACCAGTGTTCCCTTATCTCCATATCCTAAGAACACTTATTATCTCTTGTCTTCCTGATGATAGTCATTTTAATAGTTATGAGGTAATATCTCATCATGGTTTTATTTGTGTTTCCCTGATGATTAGTAATGATTGAGCATCTTTTCATGTACCTGTTGGACATTTGGATATCTTCCTTGGAAAAATGTTTATTCAGTCTCTCTGCCCACTTTTTAATCAGATTGTTTTTTGTTTGTCTTTTACTGAGTTTATATATTGCAGGTATTAACCCTTTATCAACTATATGGTTTGCAAATATTTTTCTCATTTCATTAAGTTGACTTTTCATTTGTTTGTTTTTGTTTTGTTTCCTTTTGCTTTTTGTTCTGTGAAGAAACTTTTAAAATTTTATGTAGTCTCACTTATTGATTTTTTACATTTGTTGTTTGTTCTTCTGGTGTCGTATCCAAAAATCATTGCTAAGACCAATATCAGGGAGCCTCTCATGTGTTTTCTACTGGCAGTTTTATGATAGATCTTATGTTTAAGTCTTTAATCCATTTTGAGTTAATTTTTGTTGGTGATGTACAATAAGAGTCCAATTTCGTTCTTCTTCATGTGGTTATCCAGTTTTCTCAACACTATTTGTGGAAGAGACTATCATTTCCCCAGAAGCATTCTTGGCTCCCTTGTCAAATATTAGCTGATCATATTAGCTGACCATAGATGTGGGGGTTTATTCTTGGGCTCTTGATTCTTTTCCATTGGTCTATGTGTCTATTTTTATTCCAGTACCATACTGTTTTGATAGGTTTGTAGTGTGATTTAACATCAGGAAGTGTGCTGCCTCTGACTTTGTTCTTCTTTCTCAGAATTGCTCTTGAATTTTAGGTCTCTGTGAAAATGCCACTGGAATTTTAATAGAGATTGCATTAAATCTATACATGGCTTTGAGTAGTATGGTCGTTTTAACAATACTAGTTCTTTCTATCTAAGAACAAAGGATATCTTTCCATTTGTTTGTGTCTTCTTCAATTTCTTTCATCAGGGCCTTATAGTTTTCAGTGTACAGATCTTTCACCTCATTATTTACATTTATTCCTAAGTAGTTTATTGTTTTCCATGCTATTGTGAATGGAATTGTTTATTTTCAGGTATTTTGGTTTTAATGTATAAAAACAACTGATTTCTGTATGTTGATTTTGTATTTTACAACTTTACTGAATTTGTTGTTTAGTTTGTAACAGTTTTTTGATTGAGTCTTTAGGATTTTCTATATATAAGATCTTATCATCTGCTAATAAAGACTTTACTTCTTTCTTTCCATATTGAATGACTTTCATTTGTTTATCATGCCTGAATGTTCTAGCTAGGACTTCTAGTACTATGTTCAGTAACAGTGTTGAAAGTGAACACTTATTCCTCATCTTAAAGGAAAAGCTTTCAACCTTTCACTGGTGAGTATGATGTTAGGTATGGGTTTGTCTTATGTGACCTTTACTGTGTCAATGTATGTTCCTTCTATACCCAATTTATTGAGAATTTTTATCATGAAAGAATGTTTGATATTTTCAAATTCTTTTACTGCATCAATTAAAATGATCATGTAATCTTTATCTTTCATTCTATTAATGTGGCATATCACATTTATTGATTTGTGTTTGTTTGAATCATTCTTGTATCCCAAGGATAGATCTCACTAAATTGTGGCATGTGATCCTTTTAATGTGTTGTTGAATTTGATTTGCTAATATTTTGTTCAGAATTTTTGCATCTATGTTCATCAGGGATATTAATCTGTATTTTTCTTTTCCAATTGTGTCCTTAACTGACTTTGGTGTCAGGGTAATGCTGGCCTCATATAATGAGTTTGGTAGTGTTCCCTCCTCTTCAAGTATTTGGAAGAGTTTGAGAAGGATTGGCCTTAATTATTTCTTAAATATTGTGTAGAAATCACCAGTGAAACCACCTGGTCATTGTTTTCTTCCTTTGTTGTTATTGTTTTCTTTTGTATTGAGAGATTTTATGATTATTGATTCAAACTCCTTACTCGTAATTAATCTTTTTTATATTTTCTATTTGCCACAATAACTATTGATGAGTTGCGTGCTTCTAAGAATGTATCCATTTCTTCTAGGTTATCCAATTTATTGGTGTTCATAGTAGTCTCTTATCAGCCTATGTATTTTTGTAGTATCAGTTGTAATGTCTCCTCTTTCATTTCTGATTTTATTTATTTGAGTTTTCTCTCTTATTTTCAGTCACTGAATTATTCAACCCCAGGATTTGATTTTTTTTGTTTTTTGTTTTTTTACTATTTCTATCTGTGTTAAGTTTGTCATGTTTATTGTCATGTTTTTCATGATTTTGTTGAATTTTCTTACATTGATTTCTTGTACTTCATTGAGTTTCCTTTAAACACCTATTTTGAATTCCTTATCAGGTAAATCAGATCTCCATACCTTTGCTTTTGTTTACTAGCAGATTTTTGTGATCTTTAGGTGATATAATGTTTCCTTGATTTTTCATGTTCCTTGGAGTTTTGTGTTGCTGTTTTCACATTTAAAGTAGAAGTCACTTTCTCTAATCTTTACTGGTTTCATGGGAGAAATAACTTTTATATCAGTCTTGCTATAGAGTCTGAGGCTTTCTCAGAACTTGTATGAATACACATGTTTTACATTTCTTGCCCCTTCTTATGGCAGAATAATTAAGCTTGTGTATCTTCTCTTGATCCCATAATGCTTCAGGCTGGTTGCTGACAGCCTCTCTTTCCTTTTCCCAGAGGTGTCACTACAGCTCATGTCTGTGGTTTCTTCCTTTCCTGCAGAGCCTGATCTGCTCTCTGTGCATGCTTCCTGTCTATGGCGAGCTTTTGCTCTCACTGTGACCCTCAAGAGCACACAGGAAGCTGGATGAAGAGTGAGGGATATTTGGGTTTGGAACACAGTGCACCAGGGGTGTCACTGGGTTAGATGATATCTAAGGGTGATGTTTTCTCCTCAGCTCATAGGCAGACTTTCTGTAGTCCAGATTACAGTCAGCAGTAGCCCTGTACTTTTAATGACTTCTGAGACACTTATCTGCCTCTTTCCTCATCTCCTCCATCCCTCCAGTAATGGAGCTCCCCGTTTCATACTCTGGATGCTGTGAAAAAGAAATGAGTCATTTTGCCAGGGTCCTGCACAGCTGGGGAATCCAAGCATTCACACATTTTCTCTTCCTTTACCCCAGGGAAGAAATCAATGGACATCTTGTTTAGCTCTAAGCTGTGCTGTCTTGGGAAAGAAGTGATACTGGCAAAGTCAAAATGTTTCTCTTACCCACTGTCATGCATCCAAACTTCTTTTCCCAGCAGAGTGCTGTAACTTCTCCTCTGGGAAACCTAGACTTCCACAAAGACTTACTCCTCCATAGGTTACTGCCCTGTTAGTGTTCTCCAGGTGCTCCAAGAGCTCAGCTGAGAGGGGCAGGAACTAGTTCAGTCTCCTGTAGGTTCCATAGGTGGAACTGAAATCTGTCTGCCTCTTACCCAATGCACAGGTGGGTGAGACCTCTTTCAGGATCTCTTGGTGTATGGTGCTGGATCCCAAAACACCTACAAAGGTACTTTTGTTTATGGATGCAAGCCAAATTTTTGTTGTTAAAAAGGGGCACAAAAAAACAAGGAATGTTTTACGTCACCATTATGCTAACATCACTCTTTAATTCATACTTAAATATTTGTTAGAATTCATCAGTGAAACTGCCTGAGCCTGGGCTTTACTTTGCAGGATTTAAAAAAAAAAAATTAATGCTTGGTTAAAATCTATTCAAAATTTCTATTTCAGTAGCTGATTTCATCCAAGTTATCTAATTTGTTTTCATACACTTGTTCATTGAATTTCCTTGAAATTGTGTTGATTTCTATAAAGTCAGTAGTGATATCCTTTATCTCACCTTGGTTTTTATCATTTTGATTTTCTTTCTTGTTTCTTGATAATTCTACCTAAATGTTGACCAATTTTTAATCTTTTCTAAGAGCCAACTTTTCTTTTTATTGGTTTTATTTATTATTTCTATTCTACAGTTCATTAATTCTGTGCCAATTTACTTTATTTTTTCCTTCTGATTGCTTTAGGCTTAGTTGCTCTTTTAATCTACTTCCTTAAGGTGAAGGATTAGGTTATTGTATTGAGATCTTTCTTCTTATTTAATATAGGTGTTTACAGCTGCAATATTTTCTTTAAGTACTATCGCAATTGCATTCCATAAGTTTTTCTTCCATTGCTTTCATTTTATTCATCTTTAAATATTTTTTATTTCACTTGCAATTTCTTCTTTGACACCTTGGTTATTAGTAACATGCTTTTCAAAGTTTACAGAAACACCTAAATTTTCCAAAATTACTTTGGTATTTATTTCTAGGTTTTTTTGTTTATTTGTTTTAATTTTTACTGGGGTATAGTTTTACAATGTTGTGGTAGTTTTTACTGTACATCAAAGTGAATCAGCCATATGTATACATATATCCCCTCTTTTTTGGGTTTCCTTCCCATTTAGATCACCACAGAACACTAAGCAGAGTTCCCTGTGTTGTACAGCTTGTTCTCATTAGTTATCCATTTTATACATTTTAGTGTATAAAACTAATTGTATATATGTCAATCCCATTCTTCCAATTCATCCCACCCCACTTTTCCCCCCTTAGTGCCCATACGTTTGTTCTCTAGGTTTGTGTCTCTATTTCTCCCTTGCAAACAGGTTTATCTGTACCATTTTTCTATATTCCACATATATACATTAATATATGATATGTTTTTCTCTTTATGACTAGAAAGAGAAAAACATATCATATATTAATGTATATATGTGGAATATAGACAGTCTCTAGGTCTATCCACGTCTCTACAAATGACCCAATTTCATTCCTTTCTATGGCTGACTAATATTCCATTCTATTTATGTACCACACCTTCTTTATCCATTCATTTGCCTATGGTTATTTAAGTTGCTTCCAGGACCTAGTTATTGTAAATAGTGCTGCAATGAACATTGGGGTGCATGTGTCATTTTGAATTATGGTTTTCTCTGCGAATATGCCCAGTAGTGGGATTGCTGGGTCATATGGTAGTTCTATTTGTAGTTTTTTAAGGAACTTCCATACGGTTCTCCATAGTGGCTCTATCAATTTACATTCCCACCAACAGTGCATGAGGGTTCCCTTTTCTCCACACCCTGTCCAGCATTTACTGTTTGTAGATTTTTTGATGGTGGCCATTCTGACCAGTGTGAGATTATACCTCATTGTAGTTTTGATTTGCATTTCTCTAATAATTTCTGATGCTGAGCATGTTTTCATATGCCTCTTGGCCATCTGTATGCCTTCTTTGGAGAAATGTCTATTTATGTCTTCTGTCCAGTTTTTGATTTGGTTGTTTGTTTTTTTGATGTTAAGCTGCATGAGCTGTTTGTATATTTTGGAGATGAATCCCTTAGTTGCTTCATTTGCAAATATTTTCTCCCTTTCTGAGAGTTGTCTTTTCATCTTGTTTATGGTTTCTTTTGCTGTGGACTACCTTTTAAGTTTAATTAGGTCCCATTTGTTTATTTTTGTTTTTATTTTCATTACTCTAGGAGGTGGGTCAAAAAAGATCTTGTTGTGAATATGTCAAAGAGTGTTCTTCTTATGTTTTTCCTCTAAGACTTTTATAGTATCTGGTCTTACATTTAGGTCTTTAATCCATTTTGAGTTTATGTTTGTGTATGGTGTTAAGGAGTGTTCTAATTTCATTCTTTTACATATAAATGTTCAGTTTGCCCAGCACCATTTATTGAAGAGACTGTCTTTTCTCCATTGTGTATCTTTGCCTCCTTTGTCATAGACTAGTTGACCATAAGTGTATGGGTTTATTTCTGGGCTTTCTATCCTGTTCCACTGATGTATACTTCTGTTTTTGTGCCAGTACCATACTGTCTTGATGACTGTAGCTTTGTAGTTTCCACAAGTAACTTACATAATTACCATAACACCAATAAGCAGTGATCAGCCAATAACAATCACAAGCCAAGTGCCATAGCTATACTGCACAGCAATTCCCAAAGCCTCCTCACTAAAACAAACAAACAAACAATAAAACACTACCAGAATCCCCAGTATCATAAATTACTCAATCCCCCCATCCTGTTAAATTTAAACACAATATCTACTTCTTCATCCTTTAGAACATAAAGAACCATTACAAGCTTCATTAACATCCCTGAAAGAAACATCTCTACAATGATCTTATTAGAAACTCAGACCTTAGGATACCACTCAGTAGCCATAGCTGTTGTATAACCAAATACCACAAATATGCTCCCCAAATAAATTTTTTAAAATGTATTAAACCCAAAAATGATCCACTAAATTTTATTACAATCCCATAACCAAGGCCACCACTCACAGTTAACTCAAGCCAACCACAAATAGTTGAATGTTTTGAAGAAAAACCTACAAAACTAAATATAAAAATAGTACTTAAAATAAATACCATGTATGTCATAATTTTTCTTACTTGGAATCTAAACATGTTCAATGACGTGAAAAATCACTGCTGTATTTCAACTGTAAGAACACTAATGACCAACATTTGAACATCCCATACTTTTATCTGAACTATTAACAACACAATTATTGATCTTCCAGCTCCATCAAACATTTCATCATGATGAAACTTTGGTTCCTTATTCAGTATTTGTTAAGTTCTACAAATATTGACAGGGTTATTTCTAGCAATAAGTTACACATCAGATACAATAACTGTCTTCTCTTCCGTAACACACATTGGCCGAGATGTAAATTACAGATGAATCATCTGATACCTACAGGCAAACGGAGCTTTCATGTTCTTTATTTGCTTATATATTAATGTAGGGCGAGACCTTTATTATGGATCCTACACTTTCCTAGAAACATGAAACGTTGGAGTTATTCTGTTGTTGACTGTAATAGCTACAGCATTTATAGGTTATATTTTACCATGAGGTCAAATATGCCTCTGAAGGGCAATAGTCATCACAAACCTCCTTTCAACAATTCCTTTCATTGGCACTAATCTAGTCAAATGAATCTGAGGAGGGTTCTCAGTTGATAAGGCAACCTTACATGATTATTTGCCTTCCACTTTAGCCTTCCATATATCATTGCAGCCTTAGCAGTCATCTACCTACTATTTCTCCGTGAAACATGTTCTAATAAGTTCACAGTAATCTCATCCAATATCAACAAAATCCTATTTTTTATCAATACTACACAAAGATATCTTGGATGCCTTATTCTTATTTGTAATCTTACTAATACTAGTGCTATTCTTACCTGATCTTCCAGGAGACCCAGACAACTACACTCCAATCAACTTCCTCAATACACCCTCTCATATCAAACCAGAGTGATATTTCTTATTTGTATATGCAATTCTATGATCAATTCCCAACAAACTAGCCTTAATCTTTTCAATCCTAATCCTAGCAATTATTCCTACACTTCATACATCAGAACAACAAAGTATATCATTCTGACCTCTCAGCCAATGTCTATTCTGAGTACTAGTAGCAGATCTATTAAAATTAACGTGAAAATGAAAAACAGGGCAACCAGTTGAACACCCATTTATCATCATCAGACAACTAACATCTATCCTATTTGTTTTTCTTAATGTTACTCCTAATACCAGTAACAAGCATCATTGAAAACAATCTCTTAAAATGAAGAGTCTTTGTAGTATTTCCATTACCTTGGTCTTGTAAACCAGAAAAGGAGAGCAACACATCTCATTAAGACTCAAGAAAGAAGCTCCAGCTCCACCATCAGCACCCAAAGCTGAAATCTACTTACACTATTCCCTCAATAATTTATTATGAAACATCTACACTACCCCTGAATACTATGTAAGTATTAAAAATGGTATTATCTAAATAATAATACTATGTATTTCATGTATTAGGCACTCCTCCACATATATAAATACATATGTTTGCTTTATTGTGCATAATGCATGGTATGTATAATCGTGCATTAACTATATAACCCATGAGTATAAACATGTACATTAGTTTATTGATATTATATAAGATATTATATGATCAAAATACAGTGAATCCTAGGCAATACAGATATTTATGAAGTAACCACAATGGTTAATATTACATAGGACATGAATCTATTAATTGTACATAGCACACTGTCAAATTATTTCCAGTCACATGCTTATCATAACTAATGACCAGAGCTTAATCAGTAAGGCATGAGAAATCATTGACTCACCCAACACACATCCCTCTTCTGGCTCTGGGACCATGAATCGTGGATGTTTCTGTAAACGAATTATATCTGCCATCTGGTTCTTACTTTAAGACCATCTCATCTAAAATTGCCCATGCTTTCCTCTTAAGACATCTTGATGGACTAATGACATGCACTAGTGACTAAACAGCCCATGCTCACACATAACTGTGGTTTCATGCATTTGGTATTTTTTAATTTGGGGGGGATTCTGTGACTCAGCTATGGCTGTCTGAGGCCTTAACATAGTCAAGCAACTTATAGCTGAGCTTTAATTGAATATCATTTACCAGCATCATCAACCATAAGGTGTTAATCTGTCAGTGGTCACAGGACATAAAGCAATTATACACTGTACATACACATATATGATTACACATACACAGATACACGTACCCATGTATACATACATGTTCACATGTACACATACACATACATGTATAGTAGGTAAATAGCTGCTTAATCTAAGCTCTTTTATCCCCCATAGACTTCATACTTCATATGCCATTGCTGTCCTATCAAACCCCCAAAACAAGGCAAAGCACATAAATATACAATATTTAACTAACTCATTTAACAAAAAACATTATCCCTATTTTAACAATCCAATGTCAGTATGACTACTAGCCTCCTAACCATATTAATGAATTACTTAGATATATACCACTTATACAAATAGACATCCCACTAGATTTTCCACCCACCTCAAACAGATTACAAATTAAATTTTGGTAATCACCAGAAGAAAACAAAATCAAACATAATAATACTAAATTTTAGCATACACACCATTACACTAACAATATACCACTCAAATACATAAATTTTATCCATACAAAATTCTACTCAACCTGTTGATTTAGCTTAACAATCAGAGCAAGGCGCTGAAAATGCATAGATGAGTTTATTAACTACATAAACACATAAATTTTGTCCCAGCCTTTCTATTAATTTCTAATAAAATTTCACATGCAAGTATCTGCACCCCATTAAGGATGCCCTCTAAATCATAAAAGATTAAAAGGAGCAGGTATAATGAACACTAAAATGTAGCTCACAACGCCTTGCTTAACTATGCCCCCATGCAAAACAGCAGTGATAAAAACTAAGCTATAAACAGAAGTTTGGCTAAGTTATATATTAACCAATTAGGGTTGGTAAATTTCATGCTAGCCATTGTGTTCATATGATTAACCCAAATTAACAGAAGTTCAGCATAAAGCATGTTAAAGAGTATCCAAAAAAAAAAATAAAGTCTTAGTTAAGCTGTGAAAAGCCATAGCTAAAATAAAATAAGCTGTGACTTTAACACTTCTGACTACACAACAGCTAAGAGCCAACCTGGGCTTAGATAACACACTATGTTTAGCCCTGAACTCAAACAATTATAACAACAAAATTATTCACTAGAGTACTACTAGCAACAGCCTAAAACTCAAAGGACTTGGTAGTGCTTCATAACTCTCTAGAGGAACCTGTTATACAATCAATAAATCCTAAGCCTCATCAATCCTTGTGAATACAGTCTATATACTGTCGTCTTCAGCAAACCCTAAAAAGGAACAGCAGTAAACATAATTATCAGACATAAAAATGTGAGGTCAAGGTGTAACCTATTGGATGGGAAGAAATGGGCTACATTTTCTATCTCAAGAACATAAAATGAAATAAAAGAAAACAAAAGTTTTTTTGGTTCTTTTTTTATGAAATTAAATACCAAAGAAGGGTTTAGTAGTAAATTAAGGAGTGCTTGATTGAACTAAGCCATGAAGGTCGCACACACGACATGTCACCCTCTTTGTATTGATAACTTCTTATAATCTACAATATTAACAAGTACCAAACATATGAGAGGAGATAAGTTGTAACAAGGTAAGAAAACTGGAAAGTGTTCTTGGACAAATGAAAGTGTAGCTTAAATAAAAGCATCTAGTTTACATCCAGATTTCATACTGCATGAACACTTTGAACTAAATCTAGCCCAAACTTCCCACCAAATTTAACTATCATAAGTAAATCGAATAAAACATTCACTCAATATCTAAAGTATAGGAGATAGAAATTTAAAATTGGGACTATAGAGATACCACAAAGGAATAATAAAGGAAGCATTATAAGTACTAAAAAGCAAAGCTTACCCTTTTTGCCTTTTGCATAATGATTTAGCAAAGAAAACTTTAACAAAGAGAACTTAAGTTAAATAGCCCAAAACCAGACAAGCTACTTATGAGTAGTTTACAAGAACAAACTCATCTATGTGGCAAAATAGTGAGAAGATTTATAAATAGAGGTGACAATCCTAATAAGCCTGGTGAAAACCGGTTGTCCAGGAATTTTAGTTCAACTTTAAATATTACTTTAAAAAACGTACTTTTAACCTAATTTTAATGTTACTCTAAAAAGGTACAGCTTTTTACATACAGGTTACAACATTCTGAATAGAATAAGAACAAGCAATGCCATAGTTGGCTTAAAAGCAGTCACCAATTAAGAAAGTTTTCAAGCTCAACAACATAACCAACTTAGTACCAACAATAAACTAACTCCTGGTTTAATACTGGACCAATCTATTAATTAATAGAAGCAATGCTGTGAATATGAATAACAAGAAATATTTCTATTTACATAGGCTTATATCAGAATGGATAACCCACTGATAGTTAACAATAAATAAATCTAAATTAATACTTAATTATTTACTAAAATAATTGTTAATCCAAAACAGGCATGCATTTAGGGAA